>NC_068323.1:18816645-18889145 GCF_025860055.1 Xyrauchen texanus
GTGCCTCTAGTGTTCATTTCAGCAGAAAACTGTTGCGATAAGTACAGCGAGACACGTAGAAATCATTTTGCAAAAATTCAGGTATAGTAACATGATTAAGAGACCAGGTTGAAATTTCAGCTTGAGATTGCCTCGTCCCATTGACTCCTATTGTAAATGCATTACTGTAAACGTGTTGTAATAATTTTCTTTGGTAATCAACAGCATGTCAAAAATTCATTTTCTGAAAAGCACATGCTTTTCCAGAAGTTTCTGATATCTGCCAGTGAATATCTCAACAAGTTAAAATTGACTTTAGTGTATCAGTTGACTTTGTTTCACCACAGAAATCCTGTCATTATTTTCCTATTTGTTTTGCATGTGATTTTATGCTTCTCTTCATTCCCAGCACAAATTTGGGAAGCATTATACAAGTCCTGTAAAACCCTGCCTGCGGTTAAAGCTCCCCACTGCCGGCAATACATTTCTGTGCTCGAGAAAATGTACCGAGACCTTCATAATTATGATGGATCATGATAATTTAATCTCAAGTATAATCATCATTAAATCTTCAAGACAGCTGGCTGATAATTACGAAGTTGAAAATAGGGTTTTTATTACACGCACCTGTAGTGATTTCAGAACCCTTTGACAAACTTCCATAAAGGCATTAAATGGCAACTTTAAAGATATGGCAGCACATCGCCACCCACAGAGGCAGAGGTATGACATGATATGAGCTGGTGGCGGGCAGGCAGGCGGGGGGTGAGGCAGAGGGTGTGATGTGAGTGTGGAGATTGGCCATTCTGAAGTGTGAGTGGGAGATGGCAGATATGGGCATGTGTTGATGGACGTTCAGTGGGTGTGGAGGAGATTATGTTGATGCTTTTTTAGTTTGTATAGAGTTTTAGTGCTTTAGTAGAATGAGAGGCAGGGGGATGTTGGGTAGAACAATTTGGAACATTTGGAAAAACCCTGAAAGTGAATTTATTATATCTTTATATATAATTTTTAGTCTTAGCTCCGGTTGTTTGTTAATGATTCTACAAGATGCTAGATAGGAGAAGAGATGTTTAAAGTCAACATACAATAAAAATGTACCCTATTTACTTTCTTAAAAACATGTTTCTGGTCTTATTGTGCTCAATTCATCAGTGAAAGATTAAAGTACTGTTATGTGACATACTGTCGATTTCCTAATTTCTGGGTGTTCCTCATGTGTGAGTGTTATTTTGTTTTAAGATAATTTATATCATTAAACCTTACGTTTACTATTCAGCTGGTTCCTGCCTCCTCCTTGCCAGTCCTTTTAACTGTTACAGGCAGCATAAAAGTAATCTATTCGACTCCAGTGGTTTGATCCATGTCTTCTGAAGTGATCAAATCATTTTGGGTGAAAACAGACCAAAATATAACCCCTTTTACACTGTACAGTCTCAAGGCGTGATGAAAATTTCAAGCTTGATTACACTTCCAAGTGCTTGATGCATGATTAATCGAGCTTGATCACCAAGGAGATTGCTGATGTCAGATTTATAGTGAAAAAGTTATATTTTGGTCTTTTCTCACCCAAAATTGATTAGATCGCTTCAGAAGACATGGAATAAGCCACTGGAGTTTTATTAATTTCATGCTGCCTTTATGTGCTTTTTGGAGCTTCAAAGTTTTGGTCACCATTCACTTGCATTTGATAGAGCTGCAGTGCTGAGATATTCTTCTAAATAACTTTGTGTTCTGCAGAAGAAAGAAAATCATGCACAACTGGAATGGTGAACTATTCATTTAAAGGTGCACTTAGTAACTTTTTGTCATTTGTCATTTTGGACTGACACCTAGTGGTGTGGATGCAGCATCATTCAAAATCAATATATTTGAGTTACAGATGGCATTGTAGAAATTCACTATTCACAGTCAGTCATGGTTAGTTTAATCCATGAATGAACGTATCTAATAACAGGACAGTTACTGAGATTAAGCGAGCAGTATTCAACTGGTCATGTGATCTCAACATGGCAGCCCCCATGAGGGGACCCTCTACATGAAGAATAGAACGGCTTTTAAAAGATTACTGATATGACTGGAGTCTTCATCTCATGTGAGTCTTCATGATTTTATATATGTTTCAAAATGATACTTTATTTCTTTTGGAGTAAAACTTTTTTAATGAGCAAAATGACAGTGTGCACCTTTAATTGTAAAAAGAAAAAAGATGCAATAATTGTGAATGGTGACTGAGACAAACAAACTGTCTAACATCTCCTTTTGCGTTCCACAGAGGAAAAATGTGGTTTGGTACAAACATGAGGGTGAGTCAGTGAATTATACTCAACGATACTCCATGAACTACCCCATTAATGTTTACATTTGAGCATTTCCAGACGCAGAACCAATCTCAATACTGGCGAGCATCAAGGGGCTCCTTCCAAATAATCAGAAGAATTTTTTTTCAGTCTCATTAAAGCAAAACCAGTCATTTTCCACTGCTTGCATTGCGTTCCCTCACAGAGTCAGTGTTTACCTTAATTTCCAATTTGTTCTCTTTTAATACTGACAAGTATGTACTCAACACACACACGGATGTGCAAACACAAACATGAATTCTCTCTCTGGCACGTCTTCAAATTTCAGCAGCAAATTCCCACTTATCAAAACAAAACCACAAGGGAAAAGGGCAACAGATGCGAAGAGGAAACCATCTGAAACACTAGCCACCGATTCCCAGAGGATGCTGTGTGAACGGACTACCGCAGGAGTCTCCGCTCGATGCAGGATTCACTTACTGTTGAAGTGTCTCCTGACATCTGTGGCTCCTCCCCATCCTTACAGACCCCAACAGCTTTACATCGGCATGAAGTTATCTGACCTACGGGCCATTTTCAGTTCATGTGACAAAATACAGACATTCACCAAGGACTAAAATGATATCATGCTGATTTAAAAACCTCAAAAGCTCTTTTTGCATCTCAATTTGCAAGCTTTTTATAGACAAATAATTCCTCAGAGAATCATGTTAGTATACTTACATTTTTGCTAAATTATTTTTATGTCGCTGCAGTTTCCTGATGAAATGAACACTAGAAGCGCTTAAACAACAACTTCACACAAATCACAAGTAAAATGGGAGCTGATCAGTTCATAAACACACACTTATATATGAGCCATATATATGATAAATGACGTGGTTGCTTCAGCAATTTCCTTTTTCATCTCACATTTACTTTTTATGACACTATTGGTTAGGTTTAGGTTAAGGTTGAAGGTAGTGAAGTATGTTTTGTTGATTCAAACCTCGATAGAGCATTACCCTTACAAAAATCAAGAGTTCTGGCAAACATTTGCGGTGAAACGCAAGCTCATTTGCACGTAAAATTAGTGAGTGGGAAATTTGCGGCAAGTTTGTCAGAACTTCAAACTTTCTAAACCTAAAAAAAACCTAATTTGTTTGGGATTTTCTATTTAATTGCTTTTAGTACCACACAGTGGGCATTTCACTTTGGAACTGCCATGATACGTGTAATAAACCATATAAACCATTGGCAAAAATGAGATCAGGTTGGAAACCTATAGGTTGGATTTTAAAGAGAATTTGTGATTTTCTTTCCAACGGATCACTCGCACACATTGTAAGCTGAATTTAAATAATAAACACCATCAGCATTCAACTCATCTCCTTAGCTCTGTGTCCCCACAGACTAATTTTATAAACTGCATTCTGCAATTAAACACTCCATCTCCCTTGCGTCCTCTCCCTCTCGTTGCATTTCTGTTCTTTTGTTTTTTCTCAAATCACCTGTCCATATGCTTCGAGAATGCACTGCAGTGTTTAAAATGCATATGCGTTGACTCTCTGGTGCATGGCTGTATTTAAGTGTATTGCTCATTTGACAAACACAATTTGATTTCCCACAGGGTGGATTGTGAGGGGAAAGTATGGTCTAGGCAAACAAATTCCTCCATTTTACTCCCTCCCAGTTTGCATCGCTCTCTCAAATAAGACATCTGCCATCAGTAGGGTTTGTTTGGCAGCTGTAAAAAAAAGAAAAGAAACTATTGATAAACAACTTTGCAAAAGAACAAAATGGGAAGAGTATGCATTGTGGTCTCTGTAGAAAATGCTCAGCTTTTGTTTAAGCGTGACCTTGCAACTTCTGAATTCATTGGCACTGTTTCAAAGCAGCACAAACATGAATCTATTGTACCTACGCACCCACAGATAGCCACAAGCCAGGTTTTGCTAAAGTAAAAATTGAGACAGCATCTGGAGAACAAGCATTTGGGCTTTTGGTTTTACCATTCAGATTTTTGAATGCTGAGTGCAATTAACCATGTCTGTAAGGTAGCAAATAAAGCATAGCTTGATATGCAATGAAACAGATGTTCTCCTACAAACCACAAATGTTTTTGTTTTGCAATCATTTTGTCTATATGGCAAAGTCTGGGAATAAATAATGGAATATGGTCCTGTGAGGCCCAGACGCTTCTGCTTCTTCAGAGGTCCCTTCTTGCTGCTCTGTACTGAGCCCGTTAGAGGATAGAGAGGGAATACATTTTCTAAAACAGTTTGCGTTCCCTCTCAATAAGTTTGGTGTTTCATCAAAATAGTTTGCGTTCACTCACAATAAGTTTGACGTTCCATTGCAATAGTTTGCATTCACTCACAATAAGTTTGTGTTCACTCACAATAAGTTTGCCATTCCATCGCAATAGTTTGCATTCACTCACAATAATTTTTGATGTTCAATCGCAATAGTTTGCATTCACTCACATAAGTTTGACGTTCCATTGCAATAGTTTGCATTCACTCACAATAAGTTTGATGTTCACTTGCAATAAGTTTGCCGTTCCATCGCAATAGTTTACATTCACTCACAATAAGTTTGACGTTCCATCAAAATAGTTTACGTTCACTCACAATAATTTTTGATGTTCAATCGCAATAGTTTGCGTTTACTCACATAAGTTTGACATTCCATTGCAATAGTTTGCATTCACTCACAATAAGCTTGATGTTCACTTGCAATAAGTTTGCCGTTCCATCGCAATAGTTTATATTCACTCACAATAAGTTTGACGTTCCATCAAAATAGTTTACGTTCACTCACAATAAGTTTGACGTTCCATCAAAATAGTTTGCGTGCACTCACAATAAGTTTGACGTTCCATCGCAATAGTTTGCGTTCACTCACAATAAGTTTGACGTTCCATCGCAATATTTTGCGTTCACTCACAATAGGTTTGACGTTCCATCGCAATAGTTTGCATTCACTCACAATAAGTTTGATGTTCACTCACAATAAGTTTGCCATTCCATTGCAATAGTTTGCGTTCACTCACAATAAGTTTGAGGTTCCATCGCAATAGTTTACGTTCACTCACAATAAGTTTGCGTTCCATCGCAATAGTTCACGTTCACTCACAATAAGTTTGACGTTCCATCGCAATAGTTTACGTTCACTCACAATAAGTTTGCGTTCCATCGCAATAGTTCACGTTCACTCACAATAAGTTTGACGTTCCATCGCAATAGTTTACGTTCACTCACAATAAGTTTGACGTTCCATCGCAATAGTTTGCGTTCACTCACAATAAGTTTGACGTTCCATCGCAATAGTTTGCGTTCACTCAAAATAAGTTTGACGTTCCATCGCAATAGTTTGCGTTCACTCACAATAAGTTTGACGTTCCATCGCAATAGTTTGCGTTCACTCACAATAAGTTTGATGTTCCATCGCAATAGTTTACGTTCACTCACAATAAGTTTGACGTTCCATCGCAATAGTTTGCGTTCATTAACAATAAGTTTGACGTTCCATCGCAATAGTTTGCGTTCACTCACAATAAGTTTGACGTTCCATCGCAATAGTTTACATTCACTCACAATAAGTTTGCCGTTCTATCGCAATAGTTTGCGTTCACTCACAATAAGTTTGCCGTTCAATCACAATAGTTTGCGTTGACACACAACAAGTTTGCCATTCCATCGCAATAGTTTGCGTTGACACACAACAAGTTTGCCATTCCATCGCAATAGTTTGCTTTCACTCACAATAAGTTTGATGTTCAATCGCAATAGTTTGTGTTCAGTCACAATAAATTTGATGTTAAATCGCAATAGTTTGTGTTCACGCACAATAAGTTTGCCGTTCCATCGCAATAGTTTATATTCACTCACAATAAGTTTGGCGTTCCATCAAAATAGTTTACGTTCACTCACAATAAGTTTGACGTTCCATCAAAATAGTTTGCGTTCACTCACAATAAGTTTGACGTTCCATCGCAATAGTTTGCGTTCACTCACAATAAGTTTGACGTTCCATCGCAATATTTTGCGTTCACTCACAATAGGTTTGACGTTCCATCGCAATAGTTTGCATTCACTCACAATAAGTTTGATGTTCACTCACAATAAGTTTGCCATTCCATTGCAATAGTTTGCGTTCACTCACAATAAGTTTGAGGTTCCATCGCAATAGTTTACGTTCACTCACAATAAGTTTGCGTTCCATCGCAATAGTTCACGTTCACTCACAATAAGTTTGACGTTCCATCGCAATAGTTTACTTTCACTCACAATAAGTTTGACGTTCCATCGCAATAGTTTACGTTCACTCACAATAAGTTTGCGTTCCATCGCAATAGTTCACGTTCACTCACAATAAGTTTGACGTTCCATCGCAATAGTTTACGTTCACTCACAATAAGTTTGACGTTCCATCGCAATAGTTTGCGTTCACTCACAATAAGTTTGACGTTCCATCGCAATAGTTTGCGTTCACTCAAAATAAGTTTGACGTTCCATCGCAATAGTTTGCGTTCACTCACAATAAGTTTGACGTTCCATCGCAATAGTTTGCGTTCACTCACAATAAGTTTGACGTTCCATCGCAATAGTTTACGTTCACTCACAATAAGTTTGACGTTCCATCGCAATAGTTTGCGTTCATTAACAATAAGTTTGACGTTCCATCGCAATAGTTTGCCTTCACTCACAATAAGTTTGACGTTCCATCGCAATAGTTTGCCTTCACTCACAATAAGTTTGACGTTCCATCGCAATAGTTTGCGTTCACTCACAATAAGTTTGACGTTCCATCGCAATAGTTTACATTCACTCACAATAAGTTTGCCGTTCTATCGCAATAGTTTGCGTTCACTCACAATAAGTTTGCCGTTCAATCACAATAGTTTGCGTTGACACACAACAAGTTTGCCATTCCATCGCAATAGTTTGCGTTGACACACAACAAGTTTGCCATTCCATCGCAATAGTTTGCTTTCACTCACAATAAGTTTGATGTTCAATCGCAATAGTTTGTGTTCAGTCACAATAAATTTGACGTTAAATCGCAATAGTTTGTGTTCACGCACAATAAGTTTGCCGTTCCATCGCAATAGTTTGTGTTCACTCACAATAAGTTTGCCTTCCATCGCAATAGTTTGCATTCACTTACACTAAGTTTGACATTCCATCGCAATAGTTTGTGTTTCCTCATGTAACGTGCAGGCAAGAGACAAAGACGTTAATGATGTGTGAACACAAGTGCAGTTTGATAAGAATACAATGTGACAAAAGAACAAATGCAAAAACTAAACAAAAAGATGAACAAAACATGAATTGACTATGAACAGACCATGAAATGATGGTACACCAACAATGCTCAACAAAGGACTAGAAAGTTTACATGCAAAAGTTTACATTCACCCATTATAAGTTTGACATTCCATCGCAACAGTTTTAGTTCCCTCACATTAAGTTTGGCGTTCCATTGCAATAGTTCAAGTTCCCTCACAATAAGTTTGCCATTCCATTGCAACAGATCCATCATCAGATGTCTTTGAGATGTTTATTATTTAGATTGTTTGTAAATCTGATCTTATTAAGATGTTTAGCAGATGTTAATTAGATTGTGATGCTCTCCAGATGAAAAGATCTAAAACAGACATCTCGGAGATGTACGTGTGCTATCTGTTAACCACTCATCCAGAGGTTGTGTTAACTGAAACTTCTGTCATTTACCGATATTTTTAAATAATCACGGATCATTCCAAATGCATGGAAATCATTCCATTCTCATGTTTATAGATAAAAAGAAACAAGAGAACAATTTAAAACTAGTGTAATTTTCTATTTTTATTTTAACCAGCCCCAACATGCTGTCACTCTCTCTATTACTCCCATGCATAATAAAGTGCTAAAAAATATAGGGCTGAAAAATTATATATATATATATATATATATATATATATATATATATATATATATATATATATATATATATATATATATTGTAGCCGGCTGGATAAATTGATGGCCTAATATATATATATATATATATATATATATATATATATATATATATATATATATATATACAGTCAGGTCCATAAATATTGGGACATCGACACAATTCTAATCTTTTTGGCTCTATACACCACCACAATGGATTTAAAATGAAATGAACAAGATGTGCTTTAACTGCAGACTTTCAGCTTTAATTTGAGGGTATTTACATCCAAATCAGGTGAATGGTGTAGGAATTACAACAGTTTGTATATGTGCCTCCCACTTTTTAAGGGACCAAAAGTAATGGGACAGATTAACAATCATAAATCAAACTTTCACTTTTTAATACTTGGTTGCAAATCCTTTGCAGTCAATTACAGCCTGAAGTCTGGAACGCATAGACATCACCAGATGCTGGGTTTCATCCCTGGTGATGCTCTGCCAGGCCTCTACTGCAACGGTCTTCAGTTCCTGCTTGTTCTTGGGGCATTTTCCCTTCAGTTTTGTCTTCAGCAAGTGAAATGCATGCTCAATCGGATTCAGGTCAGGTGATTGACTTGGCCATTGCATAACATTCCACTTCTTTCCCTTAAAAAACTCTTTGGTTGCTTTCGCAGTATGCTTCGGGTCATTGTCCATCTGTACTGTGAAGCGCCATCCAATGAGTTCTGAAGCATTTGGCTGAATATGAGCAGATAATATTGCCCGAAACACTTCAGAATTCATCCTGCTGCTTTTGTCAGCAGTCACATCATCAATAAATACAAGAGAACCAGTTCCATTGGCAGCCATACATGCCCACACCATGACACTACCACCACCATGCTTCACTGATGAGGTGGTATGCTTTGGATCATGAGCAGTTCCTTTCCTTCTCCATACTCTTCTCTTCCCATCACTCTGGTACAAGTTGATCTTTGTCTCATCTGTCCATAGGATGTTGTTCCAGAACTGTGAAGGCTTTTTTAGATGTTGTTTGGCAAACTCTAATCTGGCCTTCCTGTTTTTGAGGCTCACCAATGGTTTACATCTTGTGGTGAACCCTCTGTATTCACTCTGGTGAAGTCTTCTCTTGACTGTTGACTTTGACACACATACACCTACCTCTTGGAGAGTGTTCTTGATCTGGCCAACTGTTGTGAAGGGTGTTGTCTTCACCAGGGAAAGAATTCTTCGGTCATCCACCACAGTTGTTTTCCGTGGTCTTCAGGGTCTTTTGGTGTTGCTGAGCTCACCGGTGCTTTCTTTCTTTTTAAGAATGTTCCAAACAGTTGATTTGGCCACACCTAATGTTTTTGCTATCTCTCTGATGGGTTTGTTTTGATTTTTCAGCTTAATGATGGCTTGCTTCACTGATAGTGACAGCTCTTTGGATCTCATATTGAGAGTTGACAGCAACAGATTCCAAATGCAAATAGCACACTTGAAATGAACTCTGGACCTTTTATCTGCTCCTTGTAAATGGGATAATGAGGGAATAACACACACACCTGGCCATGGAACAGCTGAGCAGCCAATTGTCCCATTACTTTTGGTCCCTTAAAAATTAAATTAAAGCTGAAAGTCTGCAGTTAAAGCACATCTTGTTCATTTCATTTCAAATCCATTGTGGTGGTGTATAGAGCCAAAAAGATTTGAATTGTGTCGATGTCCCAATATTTATGGACCTGACTGTATTATATCAGCATGCCAGTTCTTCCAACTATTAAACTTGAATTTAATCTAAGCACAAATGCAAAATTTCCAGCAGAATTCTGTTATTTTATATGAGTACCTGTATTATCTGAGCTTTATGTGTGCCTGCTTTTAATCTGTGTCACTGCATGTTGATATCAAACACACTAAAGAAGTTATGTCAAGTTCTTGTGCATGTATATACATATTTTCACATTTTTCCATCAGATGGTTATTTCCTTTAAAAGCAGCATGTTGGAGTTCAAAACTCTTGTTTTAGCGCAGCACTTGATTGACTGGTAGAACTTACCTGTTCCACCCTAGAACTCCTGGGTTTCACTAGAGTTTTACTTGGGGTAGTCAAAAAATCCATGTTCACTGTCATGTAAATGTTGTATAACTGAGTCCAATTTATTGAGTGTAATTGCCTGTCATTCAGATATAAATCAGTTTGTGTCATATGTCTGCTTGGATGTTTGTTAAATGTTGCACTGTAGTGTCCTGAGGTAACCTCATTAAGTTTTGTTTGTTGCTCTACATTGTGTATAAATGACAGTAAACATGGTTTTGTTCAACTAGTCCTTGATGAATAGCTGTTTCCGCTGTTCATGGTAGATCACCGCTTGCACGTTCCTTCAGTTCACTGCTGAAGTGGCTACTAGGCCATCAATGTATGCAGCCGGCAACAATCTAGTATAATGTATAAGAAATTCCCCATTTATAATGGATTCTACGATGCTGAATGAAGCCCTATAATTATCAGGTACATGAAAACAAATAAGGTGGGTAAAAATAGATCATGTCTGAAATTTCACATCTCAATCATCATAGTGATGGATAAAGATTTCATTCTAGCACAACCTCATGTAGCAAAATCTTGTCAAACGTCCGTAGCCCTACACCCATTATGCAAAGTGCCATTATTTGGAGCATGTACAAAAAAAGGTGTACAAATGTTCTTACTAATATATGGAGAAAAGTTGTTAAAGGTCCTCCTAGAGAAGTAGTCCCACCACAAAAAGACAATTTAGACAACTGTACAGCTTAAATAATACATTGCACTGAAGAATTAATGAAAGTGTTAAAATAAAAGTGTAATAAAACGGCACATGTCTGCTTCTAGAATACCTTGCCCCATAGATTTCCATTGTAAGCACATTACTTTAAAGGTTTAGATACATTGAACTCACCCTGACCGTATTTTACCACTGCTTTTATTATAATTTTTTTATTTGCTTTCATTTTGTAATAAAAGTGAGAAAGTACATGACACATAATGTAAAGTAATGGTTTCTACTAAATAAGAAAATAGCCTCTGTGAGTAGACAGACAGTAAATCCAAACCAGACAGTAGCCATATGTCTAACCTGCATGTGTCTCCTCCAGTTTAATAAAGCCACAGAAACCATGAACCAATTTAATGACTCTACCTGAGGCATTATCATCTGCCTTTGTAACTCAATTCTACATAAAATGTAACTATGTTATAAAAAGTGGCATGTAGTGAACTTCTGAATTGAGGAGACAAAGTCCCAATTTTTTGAGTCCAAAACACTGGAATTTTTGTGTTGTGTTCCATTTAATGTCCACGCAACTACAGCCAGACTGATCACACTGTGAATTCAGATACAGTAGTACAAAATATTGCTACTGCATGCAATCCTTTTGTGCCTACTGAAATTCAAACCACAGCCCCCAGTGGCTGAAGCTGGAAGTGTCTTGTATGGGCACGTGTGAGCTCCAGTTTCCACAGGTTCCACAGGGTGGCGCCAAAAGCGAGTTGTATTTTTAATTGTAAATGATGTAATACAGTCAACAGAAATTAATATTTTATGCACCCTAACCCTTAACCCAAACCCCAACCCTAAACCTAACCTGGAGTAAAAATGTCATTTTCTAATGGGAACCGAATCCGTGTCTCGGAGGCTGCTTGTGTAATCTGCTATCAGTAGCGCTAGAGGGAAATTTGATCACACTTGATGCAAAAATCTCTGATGGAGATGCCACATGTCAGTAATTTGAGTTGATTTCAAGGTACATTAACTTTCAGAAGCAACATGTCTATTTCACGTGTGAACATGTTAAATCGACTGACTGAAAGGACCTCTGAGAAGGAACATTTGAGAAGTTCTAGGAAAATCTACAATTCTGGTTGGTCTGAGTCATTCAGTCAAGCTTTGATAAACAAATTGGATGTACACTTGCTCTGCAAATCATTCCACAATTAATTATTGAATATTTTCAATTTCATGCTTTTGTTCATTTGTTTTGTCTCTTTGTGATGTCAGTTGATTTATTGCTGTGTTCTCAGCCCAACAGATGAATAATGCAGGACATTATTACAAAATATCTCAAATTAATCCAGATGCACAAGGTTTTATATAATAATAAAATACAATTCTGAACATGATTCATTCGGCAGATTTTCATTTCTAAATAAAAATAGAAAAATAATTGGTGGGGGCCACTTCAGTGTCAGCATCAATTTTCCTCAATTCTTTCCTGCCCCCTCTCTAGGCCCCTTACTCATAAATGGCACGTGGGGTAATTTGCAGGGCCTCTGGGGTCCCTAGGGGACAGAAAAATTGATGGAGCGAGAGAGAGAAAGAGTGTGAAAGAAATGGAGTGGATATAGAGAGGTAGTTATTATCTAAAGAGGAACAGTTGCTTAGGAGATGCGTTTTGTTTATTTTTTATAAAACACCATACCTTGGCTATATGGTTTACTGAGTCTGTGGAACAACTTGTCTGGTGTGCACAAAGCCCAGACCTGAACTTCACTGAAAACCTTTAAGATGAATTAGAACACAGACTGGAACAATGCCAACTACAGTTGTCACGGTTTGAAGCAGAGATCAGATGGGAGATGATGGATCTACGCAGGCTTTTAATGAAGGTGAAGAAGGAGATACAAAACAATGTGGAGAAATGTAAAGAACCAAATAATCTATCAACTACAAACACAGGGACATACTAGGGAACATAAGACAAAGTGTGATAAAAACTAGAGGGTATATAAACAAGCTTGATGAGGGAATAGGGAACAGGTTAGGAAGATGAGGAACAGATGGCTGTGATGAGGGCAATGCACCATGGGAAATGTAGTATGAGGCAAACTAATAACAGAAGACAATAACTGTCAAAATAAGACTCTTTAGGAACAGAAAGGTGACAAACTATGACAACAGTATTTGGACCTGACAGCAAACCCACAGCCTGTGTGTAAGCATTGTTACTTACAGTAATTCACATGCTAAGTGATTAGCCAATCATAATAGATGCTTTTAAAGCAATCCATAGGTAATATAGGGAAAACTCACTTGTGCTTGGAACTACTTTCTTTGCCATTTTTAGTTCAAAAGATGCGCTCAAGCTTCCATACTAATTTGAAAATGTCACTTTAGAACTAGTAGCAATGGCTTTGGCTGTATCTTACCAGTTGTTGGAGAAATAAGGATGTGTGTATGTTTGAGAGAGAGAGAGAGAGAGAGAGCGAGAGAGAGAAAGAGAGAGCGAGAGAGAGAGAGAGCGATTAAGCATGTGCAATTGCCTGTGTCTGCTGCGGCTCCCAAGCAGAGATGAACAGTAAAGCTATAGCTGTTTAACTCTATTCCTCAGCTGAAGTGTAAGTCAGTTTCTCTGTATCAAAATAGCTGTCCGAGCGGGTTCCTCCCAGAATTTCTTGCATCTGCCATGTTTAATGTTTACCTCTCCTCTAAATGCAGAAGCTCTGTTAGCTAAGCACCTTGAACAGGGCTGAACTGGCAATCTGGCATACGGGGCATTTTCTCTGTGGGCCGGCATACTTTGGGGCCAATCATGGGTGGACTGTCCATTGGGAGAACCGAGCGGGCCGGTGGGTCGGCCACGAAATGGACCGAATGGGCCACAATAAGCTAAAATGCAGTTATGCAGAACGGACAACAAAACGGCACCACGATATGCAGAAAAGGACAGCGAACAACGACTTGCTCAACAACTTTTGGGCCAGTTATTATGTAAAAATCCCGGGCCGATTGCTCTTCCCAGTCCAGCTCTGACCTTGAGTATGTTTTTGATTACTCTGTCTGTTGTGTCTTTCAGCTGTGATCTCAGCACTCTTGGAACGTCTCTCGTCCAATCAGATTTGAGCACCAGAATTCACTGTTGTAATAACATACAGAAGCCTTAACGGTACTTAATGGTACTGTAGCAAAAACAGCCTGTTTAATTTTGAGGGTCAGAAAGAGGTTGGAAAATGGTAATGAAAAACAAAATGATGACAGATTTTGGTGCAAAAAAAAAAATTTAATTGTGTAACAGTGTAAGATATGATCTTTTTAAGACAATTTATCACACTGTTACTGTATTAGTATGTTATTAACTCGTGGTTCATTCAAAGATGATACAATATGTGTTTCGTTAACAAAGTACAAGATGTCCAGCACTATTGCACTACTCAATCACATCAGTTTGCATAGTGCTGGCATAAACTTCCTCTTTATGTTTGCCTTATCAGTCAACGTGAGACACTAATTCATACGCTGACCCTGATGTTCTCACAGTCTGAAACCCAGACCACAACCTTTCCTCTGTAATTACCGAAACACATAGAATAATTGGCTTGGGGGCATAAAGACAGAGGGCAGTCATCAACAGAGATGGGGCCAATAAATGTACTGTAACCCGAAAGTCACAATGGCCCCATTCTGCTAATTAATTTTCTAGATCCAATTAGTTTGTTTCTTTTCAGCTTATTCATACAAAATGATTCACCAACTAAATGCACTAAATTGAGCATTTATCAGCTTCAAACTGTTACTTACTGCAGAGTTTTTGAAGGACTGTGGTTCATTTAAAGCTAGCTAAATAAAGGTTTGATTATGGCTATGGTACTCATCCATTTTCCAAGTATATGGTTATGTAGGGCATTTTCGAGCGGCGTAAACATAGCAAAATTAATACCTTTTAAAATGAAAACATATTAGTGTGGATGTGACCAATATTCATTGAAAAGGACAATGATTCACTCACAAATCGGACATGGATTGTGAGCCAGTTTTACACTACACAACAGCAATATCTAGCCAATGAAACATTTTAGAGCAGAACATGACTAAAGACATTTATATTCACTATAGAAATATCCATGACTTTTCGTCTGATTCTGGGGGAGCACAAGGAAAATCCAGGGGGGTAGTGCCCCCCATTACCCGGCCATGGTATGTACGAAATCGTGGTACCAGGTCAGGGGTGCCTTTCCCAAAAGCATCATTAGTCAACTATGGTCGCAAGTTCCATCATAACCAACATAGTTCAACAATTTGGTGTTACCAGAAACTGCAGTTTAGAAGCATATTTTCCTTATAGTTTGCTGTGTGGACATCATTTGACATAGCTGACACTTCTATATCTTTCATTCCATTCATATATTTAATTCTGTCAAGACTTTGACCACATTTACATGCATTTAAGAAAATGACTTATTCCTAGTTTTTGCAGAAAGTGGCTTTCTGAAACATCACGTAAACGCTAACACAGTCGTTTAAGGGATTAAAGATAAAGCGAGAAAGCGACTACTGTGTGAATCATGCAAGTTTTTACTCATCATTACACTCGAGTATATGGTGGAGTGATAATAAAGTAATTTAATTTGATTTGAATGCATCAAGCTTAAGCACGATTTAAAGGTACTCTGTACCTTTAGGGAACTGCTTACAACATAATTTCTTTATGTTCCAGTCTTTATCCCCCTCCCGGCAGATTAGCCCGATTCAGGGCTAACTGTGTGTCCTCACGGCCTGACCCCACCCTCCTCCTCATCACACTCCTCCATCACCCGACACAGGCCAGGGAAAACCCTGGCATGATGCACTCCCCTCACCTCCTTGAGTGGAGTGGGCGTTGCCCTTCCGGCCATGCCTGCTGGTTGGTCTTCTCTGACTTTTGGAGCCCTGGGAGAGATGAGGGGAGGGTAATGGGAGAGTGAAAAAGCGAGGCGGAGCGACAGAGAGAGAGAGAGAGAGAGAGAGAGAGAGAGAGAGGAGAGATAGAGAAAACTTGCTTGCCGGCTCCCAGACGTGCTGTCGCCCTGTCCTCAACCGCTCCTCTGCCTTTTGGCAGATGGCAGCGAGACCTCCAGCCCCTGGTGGACGGAACCGCTCCTCCCCTTCTTTGCCAGATGGCAGCGGCTGCTCCTTTGGTGGACAGCAGCGGTGAGGACTCTGAGACAGTGCATACCTCCTCCATCCCGGGTTTCGGCACCAATGTAACGAGGTAAGGTGGGCAAGGAAAAGGCGGGAACCAGCTAAGCAGTCAACGTAAAGTTTAAGGATAAAACTAAACATAAACACAGACACACATGCAGTGCAGCCGCGTGCCTGTCTCTCTCTAACTGGCGCCTCCGGCTAATCTTTATCCCCCTCCCGGCTGATTAGCCGCCCTCCTCCTCATCACATTCTTTACTTGTAAGAATCACACTGTCGATTTTTTTAATGAACTGATTTTTAACAGTTATCAGCATATTGCTGTGTAGCTAAATACACTCAGCATCTCTAAAAGTATGTTACCAATTATTAACTGCTTGTTTATACTGATATTTAATATAAGCAATATCACATGAGAAAGTATGCTGTTGTAAAGATTATCAGCACGGCCTTGTGCCTATAGCTGAATCACTATAATGAATACAACAATTTTGTTGTGGTTTGAATGTGGCCCTCTTGGCTTTTTAAGTTAAGTACCTCTGTATTACAGTGTTTCTTTCGCTCATGAAGGGTAAACCATGATTACCGCAAAGGTGTGATTCTATATTAGGACTTTTTAAAATGCGAAGAGCTGTTTTTGATGCCTCTAAAGCCCACTCTGATTTTTGATGAGCTGTTGGATGCATTAGTACTTCATGCTTTCCAAACCCCCAACCATCCTTCCCTCCCAAACAAGAGCCATTTTGTCAATTACATCCTTCCAGAGTCACTTTAGTAAAATTCACAGCTAATTAAGAAGAGCACTGCAGCTCTCCTGTGCCATGTGTGTGGAAAGGTTGACAACGCATTTGGCATGCCGATGGCATTTTTACAGTTTTAAAAGCCGTTTCATCTGTTTAACCTCCTTTGTCGTCTTGCAACTAACAAACACTTTATTCTCCACTTTACTTGATGATCACAAGGTTTAGTCATCTGCATAGTGTCATTAGGTTGTGATTATGATGCAGATGCTCTCTGCATTTCCTATTGGCCGATATGTTCTGTTGGCTATTTAAATTATTAGTGCTGAAGCATATGTGGAGTACCTCCCCTGCCTTTTAGCATAATTTCCTTTTGTCTTTATCATCTAACAGTTCTCATACATTGTGTGTTATCTCATGAGCTAATATAAAGCTGCTTCAATCAGAATCAAGGATCAAATTAAATGCTGTACAAGCAAGTATAATATTGATGATGTTATACGATGCTGATGAGAATTAAGAAGCCTCTGTACTACTTGACAATAAAGAATTTTATAAAATGATGGAGGGATTCACTAAAAATGAATTACGCTCGCTGATAGCATTGTTTATTTAGCATGCTGTCTGCATTGTTTAGTCCAAGGTTGCCTATATATATATATATATATATATATATATATATATATAAGTGAATTTCTTTCATTATTTGCACTTTTCACCAATTCAAAATCCTAAACTTAAATATGGCTCCTAAAAGTGTAATGCAAATTAGAACACACCGCAAACACAGCCCAGAAATATAGTTCTGAATGCAATTTTCATGTGTAGGCCAGTTTTGATTGTTCGGTTGCGAGATGATGCAGCAGACTGGTGGAATGTGAGTTGTATGACAAAGTGTGAAAGTGAGAGGCGCAAGGCATGGGGTGAGCAAATGACTGCTACCCTGTCCTTGAATGACGGTGGAGTTTCTGGTGCCCCCCTAAGGAGTTGGTGCCCTACGCAGATTGCGTAATATGCTTATAGGGAGCTTATCCCACAAAACTATTAAAGTAAGAAAAGTAAGAACCACAAAATGCTACAATAAAATAGATAACCGCTTTTTGTGATCCCGGATACAAATGAAGCGATTTAAGTAATCAGAGCGCTTGAAGTAACATATTTATTATAACATAATAAAGTAATACAATTTTGTAATGAATACAGCACAGCTCCTAAATTTCTGTGCATTATTTTTTCTTAATGGTATTCCACTGTCTTTGACCAGCTCAGGACACAGCCTCAAATTGTTTACTCATGTTAGTGTTATATCATCTACTGCCAACTACTGTATGTCGTTTGAAAGTCCCAAATTAATACTTTTCAACACACACACACACACACACACGCGCGCGCGCGCGCGCGCGCACACACACACACACACACACCTTGTTGCGGCTATCCTTATGAGGACTCTAAATAGACATAATGATTTTAATACTGTAAGAATGATAGATTCTATCCCCTAAACACGAATCTTAAACCTAACACTCACAAAAAACTTTCTCCATTTTTACTTTTTAAAAAATGTGTAATTTAGTATGTTTTTTTATGCGATTTAAATTATGGGGACAATAGAAATGTCCTCATAAACCACATTTATAGCATAATACCCTTGTAATTACCAGTTTGTGACCTAACATTTATAGAGGGTTTTCTTACGGGCAGAGCAGCAGAGGTAGGAGGAGGCAGCAAGGGGTAAAGTTTTGCACAGGTTGGGAGCCAAGAGGTGAAAGTAAGACTGATTTTGACTATGTAAATGAGCGATTCTCCTTTACTCGTCGCTTGCTTTTCATGACAGAGACAGCACGAAGCACTGTTATGTCTGTTTCGTAAAACAATTAAGCTAAGGCTGCTAATCGGGACAAAAGGTGTCCCGTCTCTGTCAGGCCGCAGGACTCGTCTCGTAAAATCAGGACTTTCCCAGTTTTATCGGGACGTCTGGTCAAGGCGATTAAAGTGTATCATAGTTTAGATGCTTATAATTATGTCCTTAGCAGAAAGAGCTGGAATATTTGATCACTCCATTATATTTAATGAAGCTGATAAAGCTGCAAGCATGTGCCTTGGCTTCATTCTTTATAATGGGAGCGATCTATAAGGTCAAAGTTTGACTTGATTAGCCAGTTAAACTTTTCCTAGCAAACTTTCAAGTAGCTGACAAAAATGTTGTTCTCCTACCAGAGATAAAGGGTGCTACATATCCAACAGTTGTTAGTACGGCACTCATCCAGCCATCTTGCTTCATGCTATGCAAATTTCTGACGGGACTATAGCCCTGACAAGCCCTGTGACAAATAGTGCAGACTATAATAAGTCTAATTTACATAAGAAGACATTATGTGTGCACTGAAAAGACAATGACTTAATACATGAGGCACAGTGCTATTTCAGCACATTTACTGGTTAAACTGGATTGCGGGTGGTTAGTGAATAGATGCAGGCTTTTGCATTGAAATTCTGAATGCTAAAGTGAAATTTTCTCAATGTGTTTCACATGCACATTGGTGCTATTTTAGGGCCTTCTTAAACAGGCAATATATGAGTAAATGTAACATGTATTAAAACATATAAATAAAAATAATTCTGCCTGCTTCATTATTTTCACATTTTTATTGTTCACGTGTTTTTTCAGCTCTGTATGGGTCCGTGAGAGGACATTGTGTTGCATGTATGTATTGCTGAATTGTGACATGGGTCGCCTGACCTCAGTTAAAGCCTTTGGGTTTCTTCTTGGGATTCATTGTTTTCCCACAACTCAGGTTTATCTCTCTTATACAGCATGCTGGACACGAACAGCCTCATTTTATGATGAATTACTAATTTATGGAGAACAATTATTTATTTACAACTGCCCAAACATGCCAGTCATGTGCTCTGTAAAGAAAATGCTTTAGTAAAGGATGTTAAAACAGCTCTTGTGTAAGTGAAACGGTAGGTAAACAGAGGTAAACTACACATATTAGCCTCAGGCTCACACATCACTAAACATTTGCCTTGATAATTCAGGAATTAGAGCAGCGATTGGCCCATAGCTCCTCATGTACCTGTGATCTGTGTGTTCTATCTATTAATATTTAAACAACTCTTTTGAAATGATATGGCCACACCAGCTTTGGGAAAGGTAGAACTGCATGATCTCAGTATTTATCTAAATAATATGCTAGTAAATACAAGACAAGAAAACCTGTATATACCTATAAATATTTTATGATACAGTAATTTACCCCAGAATACACTTTTAAAATTGTATTTTGTAATAGCTTTCATATTTGCACACCAATTGACCTTTCACTAAGCTCAGCCATATGAGCATGCGTGAAATCTGTGAAACGTCCACATTGTGGCACCAAAAGTGATTCATAAAGCGAGTCGTGTTTAGTTTTAAATTATGTAATACAGTTAACAGGACTCCAATTTTATTTACCATACACTCTTTCCCAAAGCCCAATCTCAAACCTAAATTTCCATGGAGTAGAAATGCAATTTTAGAGAAAAATGCAACCTCCGAATCACACTTGCCATTGTTTATGTGAACACAACTACTTCCTGTTTTCGTCGCGTGACATGAACCTGTGTCGCTGAGACTGCTGACACAAGATGTAATCAATAGCAAAACAGGAAAAGGTAAACACATTTAAATTTATACAAAATTGTCTGATGAGAGATGATTCAGTAGATAGTATTACAGTGTGATTAATTATATAAAGAAATAACCAATGAAAAATGTAACGCAATCAATCATAACCCCTGACCATACGTAAAATCTGTACAAAGGAATTTTCTAACCATCATAGCAATTCAAGCTTTTATTAACACCTTCATATTTTTGCGAGTTGCAGTCAGTAGGGGGCAGTCAGCAGAACTACAGCAGCACAGGTTACACACAACTGTACTTTAACTATATAAAGATTTTTTTTTTTTAAAACTATATATATATATATATATACCAAGGACATATTAACATCTGTAGTAAACAACTGTCCACAAAGACACAGCAATTATTAAGTAGTTCCCACTGCACACTGTAGATCAACTTTCAGTTCCCCTTCTGTCGCTCTCTCCACGTTGTGTCAGAGAAGCGACACTAGCGGTCTCTCTTGAGTGCCGATATCCACCTCTGATCTATGAAAGAAGGCCAATGAGAGTTGCAGCCAGTATTTGCATGTCCCGCCCCCGGACATACGGGTATTTAAGCGGCGCAAATACGGGAGTTCATTCAGAAAATTTCTTCGGAGCCGATGGTCTGTCTGCAGTTTGCTGCGAGTTACACACCACTATAAACGTTCCTGTTTCCTCTGACGATCTGCATGCTGTTGGATCTTGACGGCGCACAACAGCGGCTTTCTCCTTCACATATCACGGCGTGCATTGTTGCCCCTGAGCGCTTCGACAGCGCAGACACACACACACACACACTGTGTATTAAAAGAGTAAATTTCTATTAAAAGAGTAATTTCTCTAAAAGAGCAAACACAGCGGCGTTGAACGTCCTTTTAAGGACGTGTCTTTTTCAAGATGCCTTTCCGCCCCTGTGTCGTTCCTGGATGCGGTAGAGTGCTTTCCGCTTCAGACGGCCACAGGCGCTGTCTCGTGTGTTTGGGCCGCGATCACACCGAGGCGGCGTTTGTGGATGGTTCATGTTCTCACTGCGAGAACATGACCATGACCACGTTGCGGTCGCGGCTTGCTTTCAACAGAAAGCAAGCCACCCCAGCTGCACCCCCGCATTGCTCCTTCTTCCCACGGGATTGAGGACGGTGCGGTTGGCGCTGGGGGCGGCAGCGGGTGCAGTTTCGCCGGGTAACCCCCGCGAACCTACCGTTCCCCAACACGCTCGATGGTTTCCATCTACGCTCGCGGCGATAGCAGCTCGCCTCACGGCCTGGCTGTCTATCCTCCCGAGTCCGAAGCACATGAGCTCGCCGCTGCATCGGAGAGTGCGGCGTCTGATACTGAGGACTCCCCTGGACTGCCGCCTTCTGGCCAGCAGGCCCAGGCTGAGGCCGACGCTCAGATGTCCGACATGCTTGCCCGGGCCGCCATGAGCGTGGGGTTGGATTGGAACCCTCCATCCTCCCCACAGCCTTCACGGTTGGATGATTGGTTCCTGGGGTGGCGCGCCGTTCGCGGCCTCGCATCCCCCCGGTTCCTTTCTTCCCGTAGGTGCATGATGAGCTGACGTCTACGTGGAGACGCTGCGCAAGTACGCATTTCCCCCAGTGAGCCTTCTTGCACCGGTGCTGTGCAAGGTCAGGGAGGACGAGGAGCAAGTCACGTTGGTGGCCCCCTACTGGCCCACTCGGACTTGGTTCTCGGAACTCAGGCTCCTCGCGACAGCTCCTCCCTGGCGAATTCCCCTGAGAAAGGACCTCCTCTCTCAGGGATGGGGCACACTCTGGCACCCGCGCCCAGACCTCTGGAACCTCCACGTCTGGTCCCTGGACGGGACGCGGAAGAGCTAGCCGTCTTACCGGCGACCGTTGTGAATACCATCAACCAAGCCAGAGCCCCCTCTACCAGGCACCTTTATGCCCTAAAGTGGCGCTTGTTCGCAGATTGGTGTTCTTCCCAAGCCGAAGACCTGCAGAGATGCGTGATTAGGTCAGTGCTTCTGTTCCTACAGGAGAGGCTGGACAGGAGGCTGTCCCCGTCCACCCTCAAGGTGTATGTTGCCGCTATCGCCGCCCACCACGATCCTGTAGACGGCAAGTCTTTGGGTAAGCACGACCTGATCCTCAGGTTCCTGAGAGGCGCCCGGAGGTTGAATCCCTCCCGGCCAGGCCTAGTTCCCTCCTGCGATCTCTCGGTAGTCTTGGCAGGACTCCAGAGACCTCCCTTCGAGCCGCTTCGAATCAGTTGGACTCAGGGCCCTCTCTCTTAAGACGGCCCTGCTGATCGCTTCGCCTCCATTAAGAGGGTCGGGGACCTGCAAGCGTTCTCTGTCAGCGACACTTGCCTGGAGTTCGGTCCGGCAGATACGTCTGTGATCCTAAGACCGCGACCGGGCTATGTGCCCAAGGTTCCTACCACACCATTCCGAGATCAGGTAGTGAACCTGCAAGCGCTGCCCCGGGAGGAGGCAGACCCAGCCCTTTCGTTGCTGTGTCCAGTGCGCGCCCTGAGCATTTACCTGGACCGCACACAGAGCACCAGACGCTCTGAGCAGCTCTTTGTCTGCTTTGGGGGACGGCAGAAAGGGAATGCCGTCTCCAAACAGAGGCTCGCCCACTGGGTTGTCGACGCCATCACACTGGCTTATCACACCCAGGCCGTGCCCCTACCCTTACGGGTCCAAGCTCACTCAACAAGGGGTGTTGCGTCCTCGTGGGCACTGGCCAAGGGCACCTCCCGGCCGGGTGGATTGCTTGCGCCCAGCGCCCTTTTCCTGACGTCAAGGTAAAGTAGTGCGCCTTCTTCCCAGGGCGCCCCACTCCGAGTCGGGACCCTGGTCGATTCCTCCCCAGCCCTCGGGTCCAGCGGTTCAGCGGAGGAACTTCGCCGACCCAAGCCACTGCGGGTATCCTGATGGCTACCCTGTACTGGTATAGGTGCTCCACAGGTAAAATAGAAGGCCTCCTCTTGCGGACGCCCCTGTGTGTATTTCCACGGTTCTATCCCCTTACGAGCGGACCCCGTGTCTCCCTTAGGCAGTTACAGCTGCCCGGTCGCCGTGCTGTAGCAACTCCCCCTTCGAGGCTGGGATCTACCACCGCACCATACTTTCCACACAAGCCCTAAGGCGGCCGTGTGGCGTGTCTACCACTTTTCCTCCCCAAGAAAAAGGGCAGGTGTGGTCTCCGCAGGGGTCTGGTAAGACCCCTTCCCTATATGCGTGTAAGGGCCCGGCCGTGATTGCTCTATCGCGAGAAACATAGAGAGAAAGAGGCCCAGCCAGGCTGGCCCGTTCCCATGTTGGCAAACATCGCCTTGTTCCCCTCCCAGGGTAACTAGAAGGATCCCGATGTTCAGTATGGGGCATTGGGGAAGAGCACGTGCAGCCGGGTACAGGCGATGCGTGGCACTGGATGAATCCCTGCCCGCCTCTGTATCGGCAGTTCACGTACACGGTTCAGCACATGGCAAGATTGGAATGGGTCCCCTAGTGTCGCTTCTCCGACACAACGTGGAGAGAGCGACAGAAGGAGAACGTTTGGTTACGTATGTAACCTCCGTTCCCGAGGGAGGAACGACACGTTGTGTCTTTCCTCCGCCATGTCACTGAACCGAGCCACTGTTGTGGCCGGACCATTTCTGGCTCCTCAGAAAAATCCTGAATTAACTCCTGTATTTGCGCCGCTTAAATACCCGTATGTCCGGGGGCGGGACATGCAAATACTGGCTGCCAACTCTCATTGGCCTCTTTTCATAGATCAGAGGTGGATATCGGCGCTCAAGAGAGACCCCTTGTGTCGCTTCTCCGACACAACGTGTCGTTCCCTCCCTCGGGGAACGGAGGTTACATACGTAACCAAACGTTTTCCTACTTCAAACAAAACCTTTGTCTGGTCTTTACCTCCACATCTTTGTTTCTTTTATCTCCATGTACCCCCAGTCCATTGCGTAACACAATCATTTAATATATGATCCATCAGTCTAAGTAGTACTAATGCTGCCATTGTTTGCTTTTTGTGATTTTGACTATATCTGTGATGAAATTGTAACCTTGTCCTTGTGTCTCTTAAAAAAGTCTATAAACCTTAACAGCAAATATTATGGTTCCCTGACATTCATCCCCAAAATGTCTATTTAATATGAGTTTTAACATCTGCAAGACATATATTTTAAGTTGCTTGCTCAAGTGCAATACGCCTATAAGACGTTTGGGCACTTAGTAGACAACTTATATCAACTAGTGAGAGTGTGTAAAATGTGTTTGAAGAGAGTTTGTTTTCCAAAATTCAACAGGGCCATCTGGGAGAAACGGTGATGCAGTTTACACACCCACACCCACACGCACACACACACAAACACACACACACACATGCACACACACACACCCACACCACACACACACACACACACACACACACACACACACACACACACACACACACACACACACACACACACACATATATTCTTTGTTATTTATGACTTTTATTACCATGCAGTAAAACACTGACATATTGATTGATGTGTGTCCTTATAAAATCAGAGTCCCTCCCCTCAAAACACAGATGGTGACAGGAGGTACATTTGTGATGCATTGTAATACGATGTAGAAACAGGAATGTGTCATGGCTGAAAACATGTGATCGGATCACCAAAAACACATCTTAATGCCAGGCAGAAACAGGGCCAATGAAATACCCGCCAACATTAAAATAGGTTGAACATAATCGTTCAAATGAAGCCCAATTCCATAGAGTAGTCTCATACAAAGTCTGGCGTAAGCATTGTGTGTTAAGAGATGAGCCATCACCTGGATCTACATCCTGCTACAGATGGTGTTCTATTTACTGATAAGCAGGGTTGGGAGGGTTACTTTTGAAATGTTTTCCACAACAGATTACAGAATACATGATGTAAAATGTAATTTGTAATGTATTTCATTAGATTACTCAAGGTCAGTAACGTGTTCTAAATACTTTGGATTACTTCTTCAGCACGGGTATATCACTTGTTTTGACTATAAAAACTCTGCCAGTACAGTAAGACAAAATACACATGTTAAAAATACATTCTCTAAATATCTTATGCAGTGTTGTTTCTAAAACAAGATCAATCAATTTGCTCCAAACTTACTTCAAACTTACTTCTCTGTCTGCTCGTATGAATGTAACACATCATAAGAAAGTGTTTCACCGCTGTTCAAAAGCACTTTGGATCGCATCATTGATATGTATACATTTTTTCCATATGAAAAGAAATAAAAATTAAATGAAACAAATGACAATAATGTAAATTAATTTCTCTTCAGTAATCAAAATACTTTTTGAATGTAACTGTATCCTAATTACAAATTATTTAAATTGTGTCTGTAGTGGAATACAGTTACTTATATTTTTTATTTTAAATACGTAATCCCATTACATATATTCCGTTACTCCCCAACCCTGCTGATAAATCAGCCTGAACCTCCTCTGCCCACAACAGGCTCTGTGTGAATATGCCAATGCTCTGAACATTAGACCCCTCTGGCTCTTTTACAATCTGTTTAGCAATTCTCCTAAATTCATGTAAATGCACTCTCAACTTGGGAGAAGTTTCTGGAATTGTACAGTATAATATATGCAATATACTTTAGATTATGGCAGTGCTTTGCATAAATCAGAATGAATTCTGTCCAGAATTAAAGGTAGGCTCCATCTAAATGAATCTCAATCTACAGCATATGTGGCATGTTGAAATAGAAGTGAAAGTCAATGATGTCAGACCATAAAAATTAAATACACACTGTTTTGAATGTATAGCCACAAGATGTAAACATTATATTTGTTAACACGATTTTAGTATAATAGAATCACTTACCTCATCTGTGAGACATCACAGTTGCAGTTCATCACCTTTTTTTCTGGTTTGTGTTTGTTAGCGTCATGCTATCATTAACAGACTCATTATAGATGAAGATTAATTCAATTTACACTTTAAAATGTTCTAGAATATTCCAAAATTACCAGTTCATATAGTTTAATACACTAGTCCAGAAATACTGTCTAGGACAGTTCTCCAGTATCAACAAATAAAGTCCATAATTGAATCAAAGATGAATATAACCAACCCATTACACCCTTCTCAGTCAATGGAAGTGATAATGAAAATAACTCATTTAAAAAAATGTATATCCAAACTCTATAAACTAATATCAAATACTGATGTAAGTATAACACTACCAATAATCAAATGGGAAAATTATTTGACTCTCTCCTCCAACCCCGAACTCTGGAAAGAAATCTGTAACAATACTCTCTATGACTTACAATCCAAATTTACAACGCATACAATACAAGATTATTCATCGGACCAACATCACCCAAAACATTTTTTATTTTTTAAATGGGTTTAAGCAACAAAGACACCTGTTCACAATGCACTTTGGGTACCACTGATGATTACTTCCATGCCACATGGACTTGTCAGCCAGTTTATTCCTATTGGATAGCAGTGACTGATAAACTTTCATGAGCTGTAGAATCCCTCCATCGCTATCATTTTGTTTACTCGGTAACACCATAGATGTCGATAATCGTCTAACCAAATATCAAAACCCATTCCTCATCTCTAATAATAATAATTATAATAATAATTCCTTACATTTATATAGCACTTTTCTAGGCACTCAAAGCGCTTTACATAGCATATGGATGATGCGACGGCAGCCATAGTGTGCCAGAACGCCCACCACACACCAGCTATTGGTGGGGAGGAGAGAGTAGAGTGATGTAGCCAATTCAGGGATGGAGATTAATACAAGGCCATGATAGATAGGGGCTAATGGGGGGAATTTGGCCAGGACACCGGGGTTACACCCCTACTCTTTACTAGAGTTACACCCCTACTCTTTACGAGAAGTGTCCCAAATCTCTCTAACTATCGCCAAGAAAATAATTCTGTTAAATTGGAAATAAAAAAGAAAATCTATACATAATCTTCTTACAGAATACATCACATAAGAAAAAATAACATTCACCCACAAGAAGAATATATTTACATTTAATGACATCTGGAACCCATTTTTAATTTATTTGAATCGAAATCAAACACCTGGAACCGGATCCACAGACTCTCCCAATCATATCAAACTTGTAGAAATGTAAAAATGTTATCCTATATATGCATATACATGTTGATATTAAATATTGTTCATATTGTTTTATTTATAACACTATTGTCATTATTACCATCTCTATTATTACCATTATGATTGTTAATACTATTTCATTACCATCAATATGATTATCACTATTGTCAGCATTGTCATCACATCATTATAATTAACACAATTATGTAGTCAGTCACTACACAGACTCTTTGATGCACACGGCGAGACAGTGACTACACTAACTAAAGGGGTCTTGGAGGGGACTGTGTGGTGGGTCAGTTCTCTTGATTCAGACAGCAGGATATTGACTACACTGACTCCCTAGTGGGCTGGCTCACCCCACAGGGTTTGAGAAAGGTTTTTGAAAGAGACTGTCCAGTGGGTTGGCCCACCCCAGTGGGGTTTGACTGCAAGCCACATGCATGCTGGTCTTGGTCAGGAAAATGGATCAGAGTGCTGGATCCTGGCTGGGGGTGCCCTACTGTCCTGCCTAGGGCTGGGTATCGTTAAAAAATTTCTGATATCGATACCGATCGATATCAGATCGATATATATATTATATAGGTATTTTATTTCGTTGTGTTGTCTCATGTGGTCCTATGTTGGTCCTTTGTTGTTTTTATGTAGCACCATGGTCCTGGAGGAACGTTGTCTCATTTTGCTGTGTACTGTACTAACTGTATATGGTTGAAACGACAATAAAAACCACTTGACTTGACTTGACATGACTTGATATCTTGACTTCGAAACCGGTTCCTAAACGATACTTTTTTTATACCAATTTTATGAAACATAACATTTTTTAACAAGATTACAAACATTACCTCAAAAAAACTTTGGTTTTATTTTTTCAGTTTGTTGACTTTTTTACAGACTCAAAGACTCATCTCTCGAGCCTTCTGCTCTCCTCCTCAGGCTATAACATTAATGTGAAGAGGAGGAAAAAAAACAAGAAAGCTAAACTGTTAATTCAGCCAACCCTAAGGATAAGTACGAATAACGATAACTAACTTAATGTGAGTTAAACTTGATCAGTTACTGTGAACCTTAAAGCATTTTTAGCATCGATTTAGCTAGCTATCTATAGCCATACATCCAAACAATATCTAACGTAACGTCCCAATTTACAGGACTATGTCACTGCGCACAGAAACGTTAATTTAACAAGTACACAAGCATTAGCACACTACAAGTTAGCCGATTTTGTTTGTTGGTATGTTTGGTAAACGTTAACCTTGTCCCAGTCATAGCGCCACAGCATTCATCAGTAGTGTTGAAGGAAGCTCTGTGGCAGGACGCTGAGAGGAGTCGACCACTTCTTGCAGTCGAAGACGGAGCAAATTTCTGCTCTTAAGTTTATTCCGTGCACTGTCAAGTGCTTCATCAGATTTGTCATGTTGCCGGTCTTGGCAGCAATTATCTTGTCGCAAATATTGCCTCGTGCGCTGTTGGCATCAAGCCTGGTGAAATGTAGCCACACTTTTGATCTTTTCCACATCTTTGACATCTATGGGGGTTGAGACGTATACTCACTACAGCCTCACGTGTGAGCCGCGTCTCTGGGCATAAGTGGCGTAAACTAGTGTTTTTCCTTGATGCCTAAACACAGCCAATCACCGGCACTTTTAGATTTGGGCACATGCTACATGATTTTCACTGATGTTGATGAGATTAACCCCTTAGATATCGAAATTTGGTACCGAACGACAAGACATTTTATGATACTCGATTGTTTAGAGGCAATTTGGTCGGAGCCTAAAATGTATCAAACTTGATACCCAGCCCTAGTCCTGCCCTACTGTCCTACTCTGATTCCCCCTGAATGGTGGCCCGTCCCCGTATCTCTGTGGTATGCCTCCTCCCTTTATTTATTTATTTTATTCTATTTCATTTATTTATTTAAACAAATTAATAGTGTATTCAATTATATACAGTATATATACACTCACCTAAAGGATTATTAGGAACACCATACTAATACTGTGTTTGACCCACTTTCGCCTTCAGAACTGCCTTAATTCTACGTGGCATTGATTCAACAAGGTGCTGAAAGCATTCTTTAGAAATGTTGGCCCATATTGATAGGATAGCATCTTGCAGTTGATGGAGATTTGTGGGATGCACATCCAGGGCACGAAGCTCCCGTTACACCACATCCCAAAGATGCTCTATTGGGTTGAGATCTGGTGACTGTGGGGGCCATTTTAGTACAGTGAACTCATTGTCATGTTCAAGAAACCAATTTGAAATGATTCGAGCTTTGTGACATGGTGCATTATCCTGCTGGAAGTAGCCATCAGAGGATGGGTACATGGTGGCCATAAAGGGATGGACACGGTCAGAAACAATGCTCAGGTAGGCCGTGGCATTTAAACGATGCCCAATTGGCACTAAGGGGCCTAAAGTGTGCCAAAAAACATCCCCCACACCATTACACCACCACCACCAGCCTGCACAGTGGTAACAAGGCATGATGGATCCATGTTCTCATTCTGTTTACGCCAAATTCTGACTCTACCATCTGAATGTCTCAACAGAAATCGAGACTCATCAGACCAGGCAACATTTTTCCAGTCTTCAACTGTCCAATTTTGGTGAGCTCTTGCAAATTGTAGCCTCTTTTTCCTATTTGTAGTGGAGATGAGTGGTACCCGGTGGGGTCTTCTGCTGTTGTAGTCCATCCGCCTCAAGGTTGTGCGTGTTGTGGCTTCACAAATGCTTTGCTGCATACCTCGGTTGTAACAAGTGGTTATTTCAGGCAAAGTTGCTCTTCTATCAGCTTGAATCAGTCGGCCCATTCTCCTCTGACCTCTAGCATCAACAAGGCATTTTCAGCCCACAGGACTGCCGCATACTGGATGTTTTTCCTTTTCACACCATTCTTTGTAAACCCTAGAAATGGTTGTGTGTGAAAATCCCAGTAACTGAGCAGATTGTGAAATACTCAGACCGGCCCGTCTGGCACCAACAACCATGCCATGCTCAAAATTGCTTAAATCACCTTTCTTTCCCATTCTGACATTCAGTTTGGAGTTCAGGAGATTGTCTTGACCAGGACCACACCCCTAAATGCATTGAAGCAACTGCCATGTGATTGGTTGATTAGATAATTGCATTAATGAGAAATTGAACAGGTGTTCCTAATAATCCTTTAGGTGAGTGTATATAAATTCTCTCCCCTCTCCCACAGCTAGCCTTAAATATATAATTTACATACGTACTGAAAAGTATGTATGCCCAACACAACCTCACACCTACACTTCACATAATCACATGCAAAACCTTGCAAAACAAAGTTTTGTTTGTTTTTGTTTATTGTTTTGCTTGTCCTGTATTTATGTTGTTGTATTCCCATATTCCCAATCTGGTGTTCAACTGGTTTAGCTGGTCTTCCAAGCTGACAAGCAGACAGATCCCCAAAACTCCTTTAAAACCAGCAAACCAGACCAGCCTGACCAGGTTGAGAGACCAGCTAAGGCCAGCAAACCAGGTTAGGCTGGTTTAAGCTGTTTTTCAGCAATAGAGTTTTTTTAATAATTTTTTTTTTAGTAACAGTTATCTCCCAAAAATCGACCCTGATAAATTTGTAAATATGATTTATGATTATTGGGGCAATACATGGGGCAAATTTGCTGATTAAGTAAATATGGGACTGCTCATTAAGAAAATTGCGGTGATGAAATCGTTCTGATGCACTTTAAGTTTTTTAGTTTTTTGAGAGGATGTGTACATGAAAATGATTTCAAGACTGGTGTGTTATGTGTACTGGAGTTTCACAACACCTCCATCCCGTTCCTGACGGCAATAACTCAATTACACTGTCAGGACTGAGCGCTTCCGACTCCAATGTGGCTTTTAACCAATTCCAGGTTTTGTCCACAAATTGTTGTTATAAATTGATATCAGTGAGGCGGTAATTTTGTTCTGCGTACTGAACGCACATTGCAACACACATTAACAAAGGGGATCTGATTTCTGTGGCAACCTCTGATACCCATGATGATTTCACTTGGATTGTATCCAGGCAACACACGGCAATGTAATTATCATTCAAGTAGGGAAGCATCCACTTTTTTTTACATACACGCTGAACCATTTCCTATAGTTTATGGATTATACTAGAAAAAAATGGTATACAAACCCTGTCACATCCAACTAAAAGCACCTAAAATAGCCACAAGGCAAGAACACGTTCTTCTCAAAAAGAGGTTGAACATGTGCAACACGTTGACATGGAAATCCAGCACATTTACAGCTAATTATGTTTATGGAGACTGTTGGGGATTAATGCTATAAGAAATCAAACATCCTTGTTTAACTTGGGTCGCATGCTTTGAATGTGAATAAAATGAGAACACAGTGCAAACATCAGAGTGGTAGTACTAGTCTATGTTGGTCCACAGTAATAACATTTTATGCAAGATACACATTTTTGGTTTTGTGTGCAGATAATATCTACACACCTTGCATCCTGGACAAACAGATCAGTTATCGTGTTTCACAGGTCTCTGTTCTTGTTTTTCAGTAGGGCTGCATCTAACAATTTTTTGATAGTTCTATATGATTTCTCATTAAATAGATAAAAAAAAGCTATGTTTTATTTTAATATAGCAATTTTAATATATTTTAATGTTTTAAAAAAATTTTATTCTACAATCTGACATCTAAAAACAAATACTTTATCAAAATGAATATTTTAGTCAACATTATAGAATGCAACAGTGCCCACTTTTTCAGCCATCTTGGTTTTTCTCATTTATTTTTCCATGGGATTTCCAAAAATCCTTCTTTAAAAGCTATGAACCAGGCCATCCAGCTCTGAGCTGATTCACAGGACAACAACCTTTGATTTGATGCAAAAAAAAGTCTGAAAATCAGACAAAAAGACAAAGGTATGAAACTATCAAATGATGAAATCATAAAACGCGATGGGAAAATAGAAACTATTCATTTAAAGTTGTGGTGACTATAATAAACAACATATTTAACAGGATGTTTAAAGTGTAAGGAGACAGAATCGATTGCGTCATTCACAGTGTGTCATGGGAGTAGGCGGTCGCTGCAGAGCTCTTTTGGTGCACTTTGTTGGACGGGATCCTCTAACTGGTGGATTTTCTCTTCAGGATCATGGGTATTGTAGTTCTTTACCAGGAATTCCGCTATTAAACACAATTTCTAAAAAATGGAAGTTGAAATAACGCTGACTAATGGCTACAATACAAGCATATACCATCGATTAACAACCTCAAAGCTCACAGTAGGTCTGCCTTTAAAGGTTTAAAAGATATCGTTAAAATGTATTTGCCTAAAGAGAAAACAAATGGGACTTTTTGGAACATGTTGTGGTCCATTGCGCTCCCTTTCTCTATTGGGCTCAGTCTGAATTCCCTGAAATCATTCATTTTCATCGTATGGAGAAAAGATGCGAAGTGAATAGTGACTGAGGTTGTCATTCGGCCTAATATCTCCTTTTTAAAAACAATGACAGAATTTTCATTTTTGGGTGATCTAGCCTATACATTAGACATAAAGTCTGTGCTTTGGACAACTTGGGTTGTAGTCTTTTCCTACTGCATTTTATCCCACAAATGCTCACATCTCCATCTATAGCCTGTATTTGTATTTTTATTATCTATTTCATTGCATAGCAGTCGCAGTCTTGGATCTCATTCAAGTGTTTTCCTCGAGACCAACACACTATGCTCTACGTTTCTGCAGTACAGTCCCGTACAGTGGGTCATAAAGGGCATTTCAGAGCTGCAGCTCAAATATATTAACCCGAGCATGGCTCATTTGGCAATTGGAGTTGGTGTGCATCTTTGCACTGTGTCGGGTCGTAAGCAGTCACATCCTGATTACACAGAGTTGGGTAAACACAGCAGGGTAGACGCATCACTCAGTATCAGGGTTAGGATGTTCTGTACATAAAAACACAAAGGCGTCCACACATTACCAGAAACAATCATGAAGAGTATGAGAGAAAGGGTGGAGAAAAGGATAGATTTGAGAAAAAAAATACAAAGTACAATTAGGGAGGGGTGGATGTGGAGAGAAAGTGTGAGAAATAATAAAGAGAACTGTACAGCAGTTCAGTAGTCGTGTTAGACTGACATTGTAAAAAACACAGTGTTCCCAGACTTCCAATGTACCTTATTGTCGACTTGACTACAGATAAAACCCAAAGCTCCCAGAACAGCTATCCATAATCAAGCCAGAGTGAAGAAAAAACTCTTTCTGTCGTGTCTAATTTAGACAATTGTTATTGCTCATACTGCGGCCACCACAGGCACGCTAATAATGGGAAAATTAACACAGAACAATGTGAAGTGGATGATGACAGCGCTTAGTCATTCGGGGAGCACTTCTCCACACTTAAATGACTTCACACAACCCCATATAGAACATGCTGTGTGTGTACACATTCGAGGGAAAGATTGCAATTTAACGGCACCAAACAGTAATTGTTTCTCTGAGTGACGTCTCTAAAGGAACATTTGCATGGATTTTCTGTGATAAAACAAGTGGATTCAGATGGTAATTCATTCATGGGGAATTTATGTTCTATGAACCTGAAAGTTTGTTTCATACATGGTTAATCACATGACCAAATTCCATGTAGAGCATGAATTAATTTAACCGACACTTAAAAGGTATGCCCTATCGACCACATCTGTGACATGCTGTCAGTTACCATGGAAAATCATTTTTACTTGCCATTTTACTCACTTTGTATAAAGCAAAAATAGTTAATAATATAATATAATAATTTTGATTACAGATCTGCTTCTTAGTCAAAACCTGACAGCATGTGGCTTTATGCATCATATCTAACAATGCATGTATAGCAGTGCATGTATATGTAGAAATTATACATTGTTTTTAAAAAGAGTTTCATTCACTCAATATGACATTCACAAAGGTCAATTAAGAAATGTGTGATGCAGCAGTTTCCTTCAGGATCAAAGCACATGTCTAATTTTTTCGTGCAGTTTCAAAAAAATGTACTGTGATAAACCCTTTGGCCTTTAGTTTCATGAATAAAATACTGGAACTAAATGAACTGTTTATAACCAGTTACCAGCATTAAAAAAATAATGTTTTCACTCCGGCACAATTAAACATCTCTTTGTTCCATTTTTCGGTTATTTTCTGCCAAAAATTTAGTTCGTTTTCAGTTTTCGTTTCTTTAACCATTTTAGTTCCTGAAAGCAATGCATTTAAAGTTGATATTTTTACAGTAAACATAAAAATAAACAAGTTTTGAATGTGTAATCCCAGTGTTAATCGTGTCATCGAAATTACTGACGAAAATGGTCATTTTCGAAGGGGTTTTTGATTGTCAACAATAACAAAGACGAGATGAAAAGGACACATAATAACAACAATTAATGATCAGATTAAAATATGGCTGTGCTCACACACTCAGTGTTTGGGATTGACAACCGTATTTACTTGCAGGTGTGACACTTGAAATACCCCGTTCATACAACAGCTTATAGTAGCAGTTTGAATACTGTCTGTATGAACGAACAACCAAAGTCCCAACCATATACAAGAGTTCGGCCTCAAGTCCGAGTCACAAGTCCAATTTTAACGGACTTGTCATGCATTTTTACTCTGACTTGACATAGACTCGAGCCTTTAGAATAGAATAGAAGCCTTTATTTTGGTCACACATTATACATACATTTTTTTGCATAAAGTTGTGGCCAAAAATATTGGCACCCTTGGTAAATATCTGAATATAAAAAAAATCTGCATCGTTTATCCTTCTGATCTTTCATTCCAAAAATTCACAAAAATCGAACATTTAATTGAAGAAAAATAATTGAAAGAGGTGAAATATCTCATTATTAAATAAATATTTTTCTCCAAAACATGCTGGCCACAATTACTGGCACCCCCAGAAATTATTATGAGTAAAATATTTCTGAAGTATATTCCCATTCATATTTAAAAAATTTTAGTGCAACTGGGTGACTAGGAACATGAAATTGTTCAGCCATGACTTCCTGTTTCAAAGGGGTATAAATACGAGGTAACACACAGGCCAAATTCCCATAATCATCAATCGCAGTGGGCTAGACTAAAGAATATAGTTCTGATGTGTGGCAAAAGGTTGTTGAGCTTCACAAAATAGGAATTGGCTAAAAGAATATTGCCAAAGCATTGAAAATACCCATTTCCACCATTAGGGCAATAATTAACATGTTCCAATCAACTGGAGATGTTAAGAATTTGCCTGGAAAAGGACTTGTGTCTATATTGTCTCCACTCACAGAAAGGAGGATGGTTCAAGTGGCCAAAATTATCCAAGGATCACAGCTGGAGTACTGCAGAAATTAGTTGGGTTTCTGGGTCAGAAAGTCTCATAAAAAATATCAGACATCACCTACATCACCACAAGTTGTTTGGGATGGTTTCAAGAAAAAAAGCCTCTGCTCTCATCCAACATCAAACTCAAGCATCTTGAGTCAGTTTGCAGACACTAACTAAACTTCAAATGCGACCAGGTTCTATGGTCAGATGAAACAAAAAAAATTGCTTTATGGCAGCCAACACCAAAGATGGGTTTGGCGCACACAGAGATGATGAAGTACCCAATGCCCACGGTTAAATTTGGTGCTGTATCTTTAATATTGTGGGGCGGTTTTTCCGCTAGAGATTCTGTATGGACGAATGGTCTCAGATCCCTTGCCCGTTGTTCTCCAACCTCATTAGGCATTATAGTATAGAATAATATAGAATAAAATGGTGCCAATAATTATGGCCAATGCTTTTTGGAGGAAAATACTTATTTAATAATTAGACATTTCCTCTATTTTAATTGTTTTACTTCAATCAAAGTTTAGATTTTTGTGATTTTTTTAATGAATGATCAAAAGGATAAAAAAAATCTGATTTTTTTTCATAGACTTCTGCTCATATTTACGAAGGGTGCCAATATTTTTGGCCACAACTGTATATACAGTGAAATCCTTTTTTTCACATATCCCAGCTAAGCTGGTGTCAGAGTGCAGGGTCAGCCATGATACAGCACCCCTGGAGCAGAAAGGGTCAAGGGCCTTGCTCAAGGGCCCAACAGTGGCATCTTGGCAGTGCTGGGGCTTGAACCCCTGACCTTCTGGTTAGGAACCTCAAACGAGTCCATGGCATTTGTGATGCAATGACAAACAAAGAAGCAAACAAATAATGTAACACAGAGTGACCATACATCCTCTTTTTCAGACCGGAATTTAAAAAAAAAAGCCTCTAAATGACCAGGATTGTTGGCTTTGAAAGATTTGGCTTTGTCTTCATAATGATGTGCTCTCTACAGTTAGTACTATCATACATTGTGTGTATTTGATACTGCACATCAGCTTTCACTTGTATATGTCCTTACGTGTGATTATTCTGGCTGAGAACGGCAGTGCGCACTCTTTCAAAATACTTTCTCTCTCCCCTCGCGCGTTCTGTATGTGTGTGTGCGCGACAGTGATTGCCATTCTCAAGACGTGCTCTGCCACTCTCATCCAGAAACATCAAGAACGTAAGTACACATTTAAAAGTACGTTCCCAACTGTGAAAATGATTAAATAGAACACGTTTTATCAGACTCCCTACGCAAAGCCACTTCTAACTGAAAATGTTGACTTATTTATACTTATGTTATAAAGTAATATGACGGATGAAATAGACTATGATGGAAATTGTACAACTCAGTCCGTTACATATTTGTAGCACAAATGCTAAAGTAAAGCTGGCACTTGTGTTTCAATGGCAAAAAAGTCAGAAAATACAAGTGATGTGAGAAGTCTCTATTCACTTTTTATCCATACTAAATATAATGTGAAAAGAACAACACGTCAACCCAAGGAGAGTTTGTCATAAAAAAATTGGATCTTCACTTTAGGGACATAGGCTACACCTGGACACACAGGAGGACTGAAAAGTGTGAAGTGTGGTAGAATAAAAATAAATTTCTAATCTTTACTGTTTTAATTTTCTGTTTAATTTTATGGGAATTATCAAATGTTAGAATATTACAATTTATTAAATGTATTAAACACATTAAATGTATTTAATTAATTACATTACATGTATTTCACCCATCATTTTAGATAAAACAAAATGAGAAATAATACTAACTCTGGCTGTAAAGACTAACACAGCTTTCACTTTCATTGGTCTATGTTTGAGTGGAGGAGGAAAGCAACAAATAATTGAAATATCAATAGAACGCAATAAGAATTGTGTTGAAGAACAGTTTTATCTTCATACACCTAAAGCATATACTTTCATTCTGAAACCACTTTAAAGTCTGTTCAGCAGGATACTAATCATAACATGTGAATATGAAATGCAACAGAGGTGTTTTTGTTGCATTTATATTGACAAATTGTATTTCTTAGTTGTGAAAAGAGGTCTGACAACCATATTCTGCTGCTGTGTGAATATGGCCTGTACAGCTCGTTGATGAAAATATGACAAGAAATAAATAATACTGCAAGATATTAACAATGCACTAACACTGTTTATTCATTTATTTTAAAGGTGCTGTAAGCAAATTTTTAGTGGAAAAGTATGCAAAACATTTTCCTACTCCCTTACAGATATGAATGAAATAAGTGTCCTGAGATATCTCACCGGTCTGTCTCTGTGACAGCTGTAGACTTTGTAACAGCAAAAAAATAAAAAAATGTGTCTGCTGATCACCTGTCAATCATTTTGCTTGTTATAGTGTTGTATTTGAAGTGGATCATTGAGGCTATGATTCATAATGTTGTTCGGTTGAGGACGTTATTGTGCTACTGTTGAATTTGACAGCCACAGGAACAAACAATGCTGCTCGTTTGCTTGGTTTTGGTCTCATAATACTCTTTCCAGTGGTGGAAAGAGTACTGATTTTCTTTTTTACTTAAGTAAATGTATTGCTACTGAAGAAACGATTAACCTGAGTACAAGTAATAGTGCATTTGTGACATAAACACATTCCTATTTCAGGTTTATTCTCATTCACATATGTACAATTAATTTGGCTTTTAAGTTAACACACTGTACAAAACTAATATAATGCAATATCATAATTATTCATCATAAAAATGTATCCTCTGATATTGCAGCAATTATCCAGATATGGAATGAGATTAATAAGCAAAGTTTTATCAACTCCTACGAAATATCAACGAAATAAAATAAGATTTCACACAGTTATAAAATAACATAACACACAGTGTTTAGTGAGAGATTTGATTGATTGAAACACTAAAAGTTGTTGTTCTGTATATGTATTATTACATTACAGTTGTAATAAGTCTTAATTAACATATGGTTATTTAACATATTGAGATATTACTATTAAGTAAATTGTAACATTTGGCTACATTATGTTTTATGATTTCTCAAAACTACATCCATCCCTTGTGCACTTTTGGCCTCTAGTGGGCGAGGCTTTACAGACAAATAACAGCAGACCAGGGCTGGGAAGTACAGTAAAGCACCGTGAGCGAGAGTGTTACCCATAGGACAGTTTATTTTCAACAAGAGGGGTGAACGGTCATGGAATTTAGAGTCAAAAGACAATCGCAATGTATATAACTGTAACTATATCAGATATAATAATAATATCACATGGGCATTTTTTGCTACCATATTTTGAATTTCGGGGATATTTTTGTCAATTTCGGTGCCATTTTTGCCCAGAGTCCCCACTAATTTCTGACACTATTGGCATTGTATCTTTCTAAGGTATTTAAAAGTTTTGTTTTAGACATATAGTAGCAAGTAAACAAGATATCCCCACATATATGTCAAACTACATTGTGTTCATGTTAAAACATTGCCTAACTTAAAAACAAGTGAAGTTTGATCAGTGGTTAAATGTGTTCAGACGGTTCCCGTCAAATGAACGGCTCCTTTCCAGTATAAATCAAATGTGCAGAAAATCACAGTATTACAGTTCTTGTATAGAGACAGGGCAGAAAGTCTAGGAGAAGCTACAGAAGAGAGGACACCGGCGGCAGTTTATGCAAGCAGCTGCTGTGCTCATGATGCTTTACTCTGCGGTCATCTGGTGTGCCGCGAACAGTTTATAAGCAGATTTAGCGCTTATAACTTGCCGATTACTTCTTTCCAAAAAACGTTAAAATATTATATATTTTTTTGGACTTTTTAATTGTGGTGAAAATATCTGTACTCAAGTACTGTAAAAAAGTAGTTGTAACTCAACTTGCAATTTCCACCTCTGATACACCGTTTCCTTAAAAACACACTACACGTATCTCAAACTGTCTAAACATGAGGATTTCACAACACAGTTACTTATTTAACGTAGCTAATACTTCAGTACATTTCTTTTCTTTTCTTCAGGAACTCACTGGTTTTCAAGCCAACTTTTTTAAGTTGCTTACATAATATAAATACTGTATTCATCTTTAAATATTTTTAATAATTGATGAAGTAATTTATACATTTTATTAATATTTTATATTTGGTTTAAGCTTGTTCTTTTACACATTTTTGTTATTTTGTACATTATCGGCAACTAAAATATGTAAATTTTGTTGAATAAAACTGTAAATCTGACTACAATTAATGAATATGTTAAAATATTGACTAAATTTACAGGACATTTTAGACAAAAGACAAACAATTATGACTAAAATAAATTGTATAGCCACAAGACGTCAACATAATAAATGTTCACATCAGATTAGTGTGGAAAATGTTTTGCTTACTATTAAGTAGTCCTAGAAAAGTAGTCTCATCACTAAAAGGCCAATTAGATGTTATTTTGTATGGAATTAATAGAAGTGTTTTGTCAAAATTATGAGTTTCACATGTCTGCTTTGGAATCCTCCCAGAGCTTTAGTAGTAAACCAAGAGATGTCCATTTGAACAGAAATTAAATCACTTGCCTAAAAGACTTGCTATTTTATGCTAGTTAATGCTTGTCAAGTTGATGGACCAACATCACCTGTTCACCATAAAAACTTCGACCAGTATTAGCATTAAAAATGCAGCTGGTTTAGCAAGGACGTCTTGCTGGTTATGCTAGTTAAACAGCCTGGTGGAGACACCAGCACACTAGCATCCCATGCTAGCAGCATCGCTAGTCTTTTTAGAAGGTTCCAGTTCAGACAGCAATACAATTGCTGACTAGCGCCTGCCAATTCAGAAATTAGCTCGCTATATCCCTGTATATAAAACAATTACTGCCTGAATTATTGCCTTTCGGTAATATACTGTGGATGGTCGCAACTCTTATTCTGTAAGGATGTTAGAGAGCATCTATCTCACTAACAGAAGAATCCGGCAGCATTACTTATATTTAATTTACTCGTTCACCATTTTTCTTGCACGTATGTGTGTGTGAGGTGACAGCAGCACCTGTTAGGACAGTTTAATATCCTCTCTACCCACAGAGCTCTGCTGAGAAGAGATGGCACAGGACACAGCTAATGTGGTTGTGTCTGCTATTAGCCTGTGAGCGCTACAAGCACCCTCATTCTCTCTCGGTGACCATTAGTAGAACAGCAGGGGTCTCCTCCTCTGAGTAGACCGACGGGTGAAGAGAACTTCACCTGGGCATCAGATGAAAAAAATACTTCCACTCTTTTAAGACTCTTTGATTAAAGAGCACCTCTCCTCTGACAGCTCTCCTGAATGCCGCCCTTTCTGATCAGAATGCTGTGTGTTTTCCATATAGGCTCCTGGGGTGTATCTTGAATATCCTCCGCTTTCATTCAACCCATCAGACACAAGCATTGTCATGGAAACGATTCCCTCCAGTCTATGGAATATCGAGAGAGAGGAGATAATTGTGTGAGTTTGGGGGTGGGAGGGGTTCCGCACTCTTTTTACTCCAATTCCGAACTGTTTGCCATTATTTGATTTGATTTGTTCAGAGGCATTTCAAATGAATGTACATTTGATCAGATTTAAAAAGCTCTATACAAACCCGAAACCCTTAAACAAACTGTTAACTAATGTGTAAGTCCTCATGAAATGACTTGACTAAGGCAGTTGTTGTGATGTACTTCTTATTGAGACAGGAGGTTTAGCCAAGGTGTATCAAAGAGCTTTATTTAAACCAGTGTTTCCCAACCTTTTTTCTGGCACGGCAGAACATTTTACAATTAAACAAATCCCATAGCACACCTCTATCCCACTCTCCCACATAACCTTCATTGATAGTTTTCCTTTTCAAGAACTTCCTTGTATTCTGTCCATTTTAGTTGCGTGTTTACTCGTAATGTTTGAAATTCGACTATGCAAAAAAACGTAAGTCACATAGGTACAGCGTATAATGAGATCACAGCTGGCAAGAGTGCTAATTGGATAATGAATAAAACAACAAATTTGCATCTTTTCTCATTTTTAGATTTGTTCTTGCTAATTAATTTTTGCAATGCTACTGCAAATAATTTTTTATTTATCTATGTATTTACATGACTCCAGACTAACATTTAAGATTGGTAGCACAGGTGTTAAATTCTACAAATGGTCGCACCAGCAATTGAGTTGGTCGCACCAGTCCAACTGAAAGAAGATTACTTTTCTTTCATGGTTTCTTTTTATCAGGATAGACAAACAAACAAGCCTTCTACAATCAGAGAGCATTAAAAAAGATTTTACACAGATGGAAAGTTCCATTGTATACATAGTTTTAACTATGGCATGTGCAATAAGATCATAGTAACCAAAAGTAAAACCATGATTAGCAGTAACCATAAAACAACAACAGAAATGAAATTGTATTGATATAAGTTCATTGTAAATATTTTTTTTATATCTGTGATATGTGGATTGAAACCGTCTCGGTTACTGTCATAAATAGAAGCGCAGCGTAGTTCTAGTGGGAAGACTAGCAGCTGTACATCATATCATTAGCTGGGTAATTCCTAGCCAATCGCATGTAAGCCATTGCTTTATAAGTCTGCTCACAATCTATCACCTTGCTGTTTCAGTGGGCTAACACAGCAACCTCCACCACCCCACCACCACCAGTTGAGCCCTGTCCCGCACGGGGTAGGCTCCTCGCCCCTGCCTCCTATCTCCGGCAGGACATGACGGTTCCGGGCACAACTCCCTCGGACCGCAAGACGGGGCCTACGCCAAAGAGAGAGACATTGCTTTCTGTTGTACATTTATCAAATAAATGGCATCTTAAATTTCACTCATGCCCACGTGTCTTCCCGATAGAACCTCCGTTCCCTGATGGAGGGAACGATATGTTGTGTCTATGTAGTGACACTAGGGGTCTCTCTTGAGAGCCTCGGTTACCTCTTATCTTTGAGAAAAGGCCAATGAGAATTGGCGAACAGAATTTGCATGCCCCTCCCCCAGACATAAGGGTATAAAAGGAGGGAAGCGTGGGTCTGTTCAGACAGGTTTTGAGCTGAGGAGCCGAGAGTAAGGTCCCGTCCATTTCAGCGGCTAGTACAGTGTTGTGGCAAGAGGGACACAACATCTCGTTCCCTCCATCAGGAAACAGAGGTTATGTAGGCAAGACGGTGATGTGCTGTGTGCGTTTTTGGGCTGGTTATTTAGTAATTTTGACAGTTCGATCACCATTTGGTTCTCAAAACTTTGGATTGAGATTGCTTCTCAAGATTCCACGGTAAGCGGCTCTTGCTTGTGCAGTGCGGTGGATAGGGGTGTGTTGCTGTAAACTAAAGCCTATTGGCTATTTTTTAAAATGGGACGAGTCGTTCGACATGTCCCGCTCCCACTTCCTGTTTCATTAGGAAATAGGAAATAAGCAATAAGGGAATCGAACTGCACTCATCAAGGCACTTCAGTTCAACTTTAACAGCGCAGAGCAACATGAATTAAGTTGAATCTGGAATAAGTGCAAAAATTCATCTCATGTTTTAAACATTCTGAATGGCTCACTGGAGTGAAGGGTTATAATACTTTAAAGGTTGGAATAAACTCAACTGAATATATATGTGGTATTTAGTGCTACGTATCTTCTTTAAAAGCCAGAGAGCTAATAAAAGTACAAAGAGGAAGAGCGAGATGGAGATAGCAAAGGATTGGTCAACTGTTGGAATTAATGAGATGTTGACATGCAGGGGTCAAATTCTTGCTGAGGAACTTCAACGGCAAAAACTATATGCAAATTCAACATTAATATTCTTTCTCTTTTATCTTTTTCATGCTTAATGGTAATGGATACCCAAAGGGGAACCATAAATCTTGATCTTCCTCTGCCTCATGGAAATCTGTGTACCTTTATGAGCTTTATGAGTTTTAAGATGACAGGCACAAATCATAAATGTTTATCTTGTTGATGTATTCAACATTTTTACAATGCAAAGAGGAACTGAAGTTATTTTTGTATTAGAGCTGAAAAACAGATCAATTGACGATGATGCTCACATATTTCCAGCTATGCTTTATACTGGAGGAAACATGTTTGCCGATCAATATTATGGCTCTTGAAGTGAATAAATACACTTTCAAAGCCCAGAAATGTATGTGATTTTCTTTGATGTCATACATGGATTTTTCCATGAAGACAAATATGTAATGAATATTCTGTGTGGAAATTCTGCTGCCAAGAGTTTAGGTCTGTCTTTGCATATTCATTCCTTGTTAGCTGCTGAAGCCTCCAGAGGTACTTCACAATGTAACACATTTTGTACATTTACTCTGTAATCAGTTTAACTAAACGTAAAAATCCCAAGCATGAGGTTTGACCTTTTAGACCTGTACTTCTCAACTAGTTTGCCTTGAAATTAAAATCATGAACTGAAAGGAAAAAATGACACCAAATGCAAATAATTAAATGCAACTAACCACATAATTGTGCATCATTAGGATGGCTGAAACTAGGATGAAACTGCTTCCCATATCTTTTGTTGTTCACTTCAAAGGTGGTGTGTGCAATTAAACTCTGTTTAAAACTGTATTTCATCTTTTTGGTGTAAATTCATCGGTCACTAGCTAGAAGCTAATTAAAACTGGTACAGTAGATGCCATAAACATGTTGTGTGACATGCCCTCATCCTCACAAACCATGAAAAAAATACTCAAGGTAAAAGAAAATATGACTCAAACTACATTAAATACAGGGTTACTTGGAACATGGGTAAACATGGTATGTGCTGACCACAATTCGATGACCCCAAGGGAAATTTCCTGGTTAATTTTACATGTTTTACAACCCATATTCAGACCTGATGTTCCAAATTCCAGACAAGTGTCACAATGCTGCGAATGTTCATGCCCTGAAAATTGTCTGCGGTGTTCTTTTGACATTACATCCGTGAAAGAATGCTGTTTTGGTTTCAGTACTCTTATGGTTAAGTTTAGGGTTTAGTCTAGGGTTAGGGGTTAGGTCTAGGTTAGGGTTAGTTCAGGGATAGGGACTAGGGTTGGGGTTAGGAGTTCATTAATGTACTTACTGCTCAAATGTTGCTGAACAATGGACGTGCTGTGCCTTTACATCCATTTCTTGCACAGTGCGTCACAACTGTAGTTCTATCATCAGCCACTAGAGGTGCTGTTCACAAACATTTAAAAAGTATGCACTGATTTCAGCTGTAAAAACTTTCAACCTCTTGCCATATATTTTTGTGGGATCAGATTATTGGCTGCTGAGGTTAATATAATTTAAATTATTTATTACTATTGATTTAATGTAATGTATGGGTCATCGGGGGACGTGGTGGCTTGGTGATTGAGGCTCTGGGTTACAGACCAAAAGGTCAGGGGTTCAAGCCCCAGCACCAGCAGGATACCACCGTTGGGCCCTTGAGCAAGGCCCTTGACCCTATCTGCTCCAGGGGCGCTGTTTCATGGCTGACCTTGTGCTCTAACCCCAGCTTTGTTGGGATATGCGAAAACAACTGCATTTCATTGGCTCTGTACCTGTACACTGCACAATGACAATAAAGTTGAATCTTAATCTTAAATACAAATATTATTTAATTAAGGCTCAATCAACAATCATATTTTTATGAAATAGCACAATGATTTCCTGATTCCACTCTTAATATTTCCTCTAATACTTATAATAATAGATACATTTTTATATAAATGTTGATTAACCATGGTGTTAGTACAGTAATATAATGGTAAGATAGTAGCAATGGTTAATTTTGTCATTACTATATATTTACAAAAAATACCATGGTAAGTAGTAGTAAAACCAAGGTTATGTTTCTAAGGTAAGGTTAGGTTTAGGCTTAGAAGTTAATGTAGTGTGTCTGTGGGACTCTAAATAAACACAATAAACACACTGCAGTGATGACCATATACAGTACTGTATGTTAGTATTTAAATATGGGTGCAAATACTATCTGACACTATTTGCCCCAGGGTGCAATTTGTACCTACCATTATCTACACCAGGGTTGGGGTGCAAATAATATCTGTCACTATTTGCACTGGGGGTGTAAATAGAATATACCATTATTTGCATCAGGGTATTTGCACCAAAAACTTCAATACATGTATGGGTTTTAAGGAGTCTTCTCTGTTTAAGGATTTTATTTCTTGTCACATGACAACAAAATGCCTACAGTACCTGTACTGAATAGTATGTTGGTTACACCACCTGACTTTCATTTGGTTTACATCTGTATTATTTTTTTCATTGTTTGCTCATCTGCAAACATCTATAAGACATATGTCAATAAGTCTTGGATGTTAGCAGATGTCTTTGAGTTACTTATGATTTGGATTGTTTGTAAATCTGATCTTTTTAAGATGTTTAGCAGATTTACACATTTGCATTATTTTGTATATATACAACAACAACAAACTGGGAGCAATTTCATTCTCTGTTTAAAAGTAATATGACATTGTTTTCCTAAGGGAAAGAAAAGGCATTGTATAGAGACAATTTCTACTGTAGATTTTTAGAGACGCTTATTATGTGTATGACAGTCCAACTTCCATATACCAACCTTTCACTAACTCGACTCAACTAGATTCATGCTGCATATTGTACAGGAAACATTTTTTACTTGTTTAGATGTTGTATGCATGTGTGGAGATGTGGGCATGGCTGAGCGACGTCTTTGGAAAGCAAGGCCGGTAGAGGAAGAGTGGTTAATTAACTCTAACAGCTGTTTTGTGTTGCTGTGAGAGCTGAAGAGGGATATAAGGGCAGTCCAGTTCAGGGGAGAAAGAGTGATGCACAAAGCCGTATCATGTGTGATTTATTGTTCTGCTGAAAAGTATTACTTTGCGTGTATGTCACTAAAAAGTGTTGTTAATAAATTCTCACGTCGATTGTTTACCTGGCCCCCGCTTCCTCCTTCATGACTAAGCAAGGGATTTATCACAGTAGTGCCGAAACCCAGGATTTGTAGGAAGAAACGCCGTCATGGAGTCCTCGGCCCTGGCCGATGTAATCAAGACCCTCACCGGCATCCACCAAGCTCAACATCAGGCTCTGCTTGAGGTGACCCACCTATGTGCCGCACATCACGCTGGTGAAGATAGGACCTCAGGACGACCCAGAGGCATTCCTCGAGCTATTAGCATGGATGGCTGGAGCATGGAACTGGCGGCCCACCTCCTGCTGCTGTTGTCCGGGGAAGCCCAACTTATGGCCCAACACCTTCCATCATCCAACCTCCTGGTGTACAAAGGCCTGAAGAAAGCCATCCTGCAATGGGTTGACCAAAGCCCAGAGCAACACCGATAAAAGTTCCGCTCACTGACGCTTGGTGAGCTTGCCCTCATGTTTGCATTCGCTCAACAGCTCCGTGACACCTGCCGATGGTGGCTGCTGGATGAAGATCTTGACACCAAGAAGGTACTTGATCTGGTGGTATTAGAATAATTCATCACAGCTCTGTGGGCCCAGTGCCACTGACCAGCGTCACTGGATGAGGCGGTCCAGCTGGCTGAGGACCATATGGCTGTGTATTCGGGGGCCGGCAAGCCCTCTTCTTCTCCCTATGTCTCTCTTCCCTCCCCCTCTCCTTCCCTCCATCCTGTTCCTATTCCCTGGAAATGGGGAATTATAACCCCAAAACAGGTTCCCCGGTCCACTGCACCTCTCAACGAATGGTTTCCCCATCTCTTTCCACTCTCCCCCACAGGCTGGTGAATCTGCTGCTGTCGGTGTGGGCGTGAGGTCTGGGCCAGTCTGCTGGAGTAGCGGGGAACCTGGGACCTTCCAGGATTGATGCCCCGTGATGGATGTGGAGACATCGGTCCAGATCCCTGACATGCCACAGGCTGCCCCTGATCAAGCAGGAGCGTACTGGATACCTGTGAGTATTAATTATTAAGATACAAAGCCTTGGTGGATTCAGGTTTTAACCAAACCTCCATTCACCAAAGCTTGTTTCAGTCTGAGGCTTTGTATACAAGCCAGTGGGTGAAGGTATGGTGTGGGCATGGGGAGATTCAAAATTACACTTTGGTGATGGTCAAAGTTACATTTTGGGGACAAAAGCGTAGTGTCAAGGCTGTGTTAGTCCCCGCCTCTCCATCCACTAATCTTGGGTACGAATTGGCTGGCATTTACAACTTTATTGAGGGGAATATGTGGGGATGGGTCCTGCAACAAAGTGTATTGGTGTGCGGTGTGCTGGCTGGGAGGCAGTGTCATGACCGTATATGTCAGCTCCATGTAAGCAGAACGTAAGGGAGGGGGAAGTCTCGTTATAATCCAATGGCAGGTTACTTAGGGCAGGAGAAAACACTGAACCATCTAATGGTCCATTTCTATTGGCCAGGCATTTGCGGGGATGTTCACAGGTGGTGTGCGGCATGCGGTGAATGTCAGCTGGTGAATCTGCCAGGCACCCCCAGAGCACCATTATGCCCCCTTCCATTGATTGAGGTCCACTTCGAAAGAATTGGTATGGACCTCGTTGGGCCATAAGAATGGATGGCACACGGGCATCCCTTTGTGTTGGTTCTGGTGGAATACGCAGCGCGATATCCAGAAGTAGTGCCTCTGTGCAACATCTCAGCGCGAAGTGTTGCAGAGGCACTCTTCAGAATTATCTCCCGAGTGGAGATTTCAAAAGAAATCCTTACTGATCAGGGCACTATATTCATGGCACGCACACTGAACGAAATGTACAAATTATTGGCGATTAAATCGATTCTTACCAGTGTTTACCACCCCCAAACTAACAGCTTGATCAAACGATTTAATTAGACCCTAAAGAAAATTATTCATACGTTTGTGCATAATGATGCTCAGAATTGGGACAAGTGGCCCAAGCCCCTATTATTTGCAGTTCGAGAGGTCCCGCAAGCCTCCACGGGGCTCTCCCCATTTGAATTGTTGTATGGGCGTAGACAGCGCTGTGTGCTCGAAGTCCTATGGGAAAACTGGGAGGCGGGACCTTCAAACAGCACAAAAGAAATGTAATGTTCTTTTTTATTGTTTATATATTAGTTTTCATTATAACAACTACAGAAGTCAAAACAATCAAAATATATTACAAATAAAAGTATCAGAGAAAAATAAAAAAACACACAATAAAACAGAATTAAAGTTCTAATTAAATAATAAAACATAGGTAGTCAGTGTATTAATAATGGGTTATATTTTATATAGACATGGGTCAATGGGTTCAGGACAGGTCCATAAATGTTTCCCAGGTATCTAAGATTTTTATTATGTGAAATATTCCATGTGTATAATTTATGGTTTGTTTAAATAGTTCAAATGTTGGAGGAGGTTCTTTTTCCAATTTAATTGAATACATTTCTTAGATACATATGAAATCAGACCTATCCTTTTTATTAATACAGGTGATACTCCACTTAAGTCTACACCAAAGAGATATCTTAAAGGGGTCTTATGTTATGTTATACAGAAAACCTTCATAGAAAACTCATGTACAGATTCCCAGATTTTTGCAGTCCCAAAAGTATGCATTATGGTGCCCTTATGTGTCTTTCATCTATTGCACCAGTGAGGGGCACTAGGGTAAATGTTGCTAAGGCAAGCTGTGCTCAAATATATTCTGTGCATACATTTGTAATTTTGTTCAGTTATTCTGTTAAAAGAAAATGGAAGAAAAACACTTTTATATATAATATCTCATTGGCCATCATCAAATTCAATTCCAAGATCTTTTTTTGCCATACAATTTCCAGTGATATTGCAGATGAGTCAGCTTGGTCTCTTAGAGTTATATAAATCTCAGACATATTCCCTTTCATTGCTGACGTGTTTTCTGAAATATTTTCTAATGTAGATATTCTCAATGAGATATGCCCCTTTACAAGTAGATTATTTATAAAATGTATAAGTTGAAGGTATTTATATAAATCTTTCTTGTCAATGTAAAATTCTTTTTTTTTTAATTCAGAAAAGGATTTTAGAGTACCCTCTTTAAAAAATGTAAAGGAGACAATACCTAGTTCTTTCCACTTTGTAAATACCATCTTCCCATCAAGGTGGTATATCTGGGTTGAAAGACAAAGGGGACAAGATAGAATTTTTTTTAATCTAAACCACAAAACCTTTTAATTTCCTGCCAAGCTTTCATTACATTATGAATCACATTTGTTTTTACAAGGCAATCTATATGTTTAATGTTATCAATAAAGGGAAGTGACATTAATGATACAGGGTAAATGGCTTGTTCATCAATATGTGTCCATTGTGCATTTTCTCGAATGTGTACCAGAGCTGATAATACTTTTTGTTTGTGCTGCCCAGTAGTATAATTGCAGACCCGGAAGCCCTACATATGGTTTTAAATGCAATCCTGGTGGATGGTTATTCCAGATAAAAGAGCTAATCTGCTGGTTTAAAGTCTCAAAAACTATTTATTCAAATAGCATGGTAAAGATTGAAAAAGGTAATTGCAGCATGGTTGTACATTCAATCCACTTCGCTGATTCTACCCAGGAGGGAGAGGGTTAATATAGACCAATATTCCAAGTCGTCCTTTATATTTTTATTTAATGAAAGGATATTGCTATTAACAAGATCCTCAATGATGGGGGATACTGCCACACCCAAATACTAAAACCAGTCTGAGCCCAAGTGAAGGGTGATATATTTGGAAGGTTTTCAGTAATCGGGGAGGATAATAAGCAGGTGTTGGATTTCGTAAAGTTAATTTTGTAGGTTGATATGTTCCCAAATTAATTTATGATATTGAGTATCACATGAATGGATTGATCAGGGTTAGTGATATATAACAGAATATAATCTGCATATAATGAAATCTTATGGACTGTGTTTGCAATAATACTCCTGAAACATTATAACTACTCGTTATATATTCTGCAGGGGGTGTGATTGCCATATTAAACAGTAAGGGGGAAAGAGAACAGCCCTGATGACAGCCTCTATATAATACTATTTTTTCAGACACAACATTATTTGTACAAATCTTTTGTTGCTATATAGGTTTTTAATCAACAAAATAAAGTTATCACTGAAATTTAACTTGCTAGTACAGCAATAAAAAATTTCAAAGCTCTCAAAGCTAGAAAGACAGCCAATAGCTCTAGGCGTTTGATTTGCCTCACCCATTTCACACCTGTCCAGCTGCTAAAAGTTAGGTGTCCATCACACACCGCACCCCAAACTGTGTTGGATACATCTGTGGTCACCACTTTTCTTCTGAAAATTTGACCCAGCATAACACCCTGTTGGTAGAAGGCTAGCGCTGTCCATGGTGCTAGAGCAGCCAGACACTGGCGAGTCACCACGATACACATGTGCCCGAGGTTCCAGGCACGATGTGGAATGTGTTGCTTGAGCCAGTACTGGAGAGATCTCATGTGTAACAGACCTAACGGTATGACAGCTGAATATCTTAACCAGTTTGAACTGAGACAGACACTGAAGAATGGTCTGTACGTGCTCGTTCGTGAGGTGCACACGAATACTCACAAATGGAGATTTGCTGGCTGATTTTTCAGCAATCCTCTGATTGGGATAGTAATAACCAATCGTTGAGGTAATTCAAAACACACACACCATTAATTTTCAATGGGACAATGCCACATACTGTAGATACTGTACATTTTGTGATCATGCAGGGAGCCAGAGACAGACCAAAAGGAAGGACTTTGAATCACCCTCAAACGTGAATCTCAAAAACCACCTGTTTACACAAGCCAGTCCTGAGGACGGATGTGCAATAAGATCTGTTTATGTGTTAACATTTTGAATGGGCGCTTTATGAGTGTTGCAGTCCAACACATTCTCACCCCAACTCGTCACATACGGACGCTCGGGCAGTTTCGTCGCTTATTGACGCGCCGGGTATACCTTTGGCGTCATTTTTCAACGCGCAGTGTAGTCCGATAGACTTCTATGTATCTCTGAACCGGAGCGTGTAGCGTTGAAATTTCACGTCTTGGGTAAGCTCACGCCGCGAATGGGTCGAGAGTAGAGACTGCAATAAATAAAAATAAAAAGGAATAGGCTACAATGGCCCTCCAACTGTTTTTTTATGTTTCAAAACCGGACGCGTCGTAAAATGACGCCAAAGGTACACCCAGCGCGTCAATAAGTGACGCCAAGGGGTCCTGCCCGAGCGTCCGTATGTGACGAGTTGGGGTGTGAGAATGTGTTGTGCAGTCTGGCACAGTCTCTATTGCGTTTTTGCTAGCAGACTGTGAATCTCTGCGTGCAACACTGTGTATAACCATGCTTGATCATTTTTAAAAACTAGTCTGACATGCCCATGCGGGCTCACCACATGTTTGCATAGTGGGACAGCGGGCTTATTGATTTGCTCACTATAGGAGATAGAGCGGAAGGACCACTCAAGACCGAAATCTTGAACCACCCTCGCAAGGAGGCGAAGAAGCTCATTGTCTGTGGCATATGCACGTTCTTCACCCTCACTAGGGGAAGAGGTGGCAACACCCTTCGTAAGCCACTCGCAGGTGACTAAGCATCATCCCCATTGTCAGAGCTGGCAAAAATAATGAGGCTGTGCACTCCAATAGAGGGCCGGAACTCATCACGTGCATATTGCATAGGTGAGGAAGTTAGATCGGAAGTTCAGGGGGCTTGCATGGCTTGTGCCAGCACGAGATCCTCCTCTAATTCTTCAAGCTCAACCTCACTGCCCCGCCGTGCCTCCTCATGTGGGTGCATCCTCATGTGACTTAACACAAAAGAGGCGGGTGGAAGGGCACAAGAGGCTGGATTTTCCCTCAGAACGAGGCCGATCCTAAAGCGCATCGTCCGGAGATTCATGCCCTCACAGTGAGGGCAGTCTGTCTCCATGACTGCTTGTGTGTGGGCGCAGCTATTGTGCTCATCAGGTGGCGGGATGTGCCGTTCGCATAGCAAACACTTGTGGAATGACATCTTTAAAAAGACACGTTTCACGCAAGTGGCACTTATAGTTAAAATCATATATATAAAAAGGATACAGTAACTCCAGCCGGAGTGCAGTGGGAAGCAGGTAGGAGTCTTCGCGCAAATGCCGCGTTGATCAACAACAAGCGTCTGAAGCGAAGAACCTGTTCACCAAGAGTGTCTTTGACGGCAATGTGGAAAACTCTTCACCGGAACACACAGGGGAGCGGAAAGCCTCTCGGTGCAGGCACTGAGCAAAGGCGATGAGTAGTTCTGTCCACATCTCACTGAGAATTTCCGTCCGCTGTAAGTGTACATCGACAGCGAAGCAAAAAGGGTTGCAAGATGAAGTTCGTAGTCTTGAAGGAAAAAAAATCTAAAGAAATGGTGACTGAGCGCCCACTTATTTAGGCCAACTGCACACCTAAAGGGCTCAGACACCATTGCCAATCAGAGGATTGGCGTGATTTTATCAGGGTTTCAATAAGGTTGTCTAAGAAGGACTCCCCATGGTGCTTACGGCACTGTCAAGTGGACTGAATCGATAGGGAAAAACACAGTGATTAGTGCCATAAATAACAACAACAAACGCTATAGGGGTTTACTCCATGCATGCTGTTGTACACAGCAGTCTGAGAGCAAATGGATTTTGGGAAATGCATCAGAACTCCATTTCCTGAATGACTGACCTACGTTCCCCTCGCCCTCAATTTTCTCTCTTTCACTTTTCTCTCTCTCTTACTTTCTGTGTGTCCTTTTCAACTCTTGATCGATTCAAGTCTCTCGGGGGAAAAGCATATCCAACAGGGCCGGCCTGATACACTGACCCTGTTCTCTCTTTGCTTCTAATTTTCTCTAACTTTCAGTCACACACACGCACACAAACATGCACATGCACACACACACGCACACGCACACACACACACACACACACACACACACACACACACACACACACACACAGACAGACAGACAGACAGACAGACAGACAGACAAACAGACAGATAGATAGATAGATAGAAAAGGCAGAAAGAGTAATGATAGATTAATGTCATTTGTAACGTATTCCGTTAGATTACTCAAGGTCAGTAACGTATTCAAAATACTTTGGATTACTTCTTCAGCACTAGTAGATTTTATCACATGTTTTGACTATAAAACCTCTTCCAGTACAGTAAGACAAAATACACATGTTAAAAATACATTCTCTGAAAAACCTAAATATCTTATGCAGTGTTGTTTCTAAAACAAGATCAAGCAAATTGACATTTTTACAGGAAAACAACACAAAAATGATTATCAAGCATATGATTTTTGCCCTAATATCAAAGGTCTTACTAGAAAAATATAAATTATGATCCAACGTGAATTTTCTTAAAAGAAAAATATGATGGTAACATATGCAGGTAAAATGGCTAGAAATAGCAGTTTAGCTTAGCATAAAGCTAACAGTTTACACAAGGTATATTTCTATTTCTTCTGCTCCAAACTTACTTCTCTGTCTGCTCTTGTGAATGTAACACATCGTAACAAAGTGTTTCGCCACTGTTCAAATGCACTTTTGAAGGAATGCAATGTGAATGTTGTACAAAGTAACATTTATCTTTAACAACGCTATCAAAGTAATATCAGATACAACAACGCCGCCATATCATGGCCGCCATATTGTTTTTTTTAGCTACATGGATCACATGACTGCACCACATGACAACAAATATGTCTTTGTTTTCATATATATCTGCTTTCACATTCCACACTACAACGAGAAGACGAAATGAAAACGTATTAGCATGGACGTGGCCTAAGAATATCATTTAAAGTGGCGTGTTTTATTGTAGAAGAAAAGTGAGTAAACAATATATTTAAACATTTAGAATATAACATTATTTGTTATTCGTGATGTATTATTTACAGAAGATCTCCCAAATGACATCAAATCTTGGTCCGTTTTTGTCCGAAACAAATGTGCATGCTAGAAACCGAATGTGACCGCCCCATTTAATTTATAACAATTGTTCTCTGTTGCTCGTTTCAGTAGTATTTACATTGCTTCTTAGGGAGACCAGAACAAGAAAACAGTCTAGTGGCACTCAGATTCATCATTGCACGTCCAGTGGTTGGTCAGGAAAACCGCAGATACATGGTAAAAATTAACCGCTAGCATTCCCATTCATTTCAATGGCATTTACATTCTGGACATATGCTGTCACCTTGGCTTCATTCCGGAAACATTTTGGCAGCTAATCACTTGAGCTGTAAATGCCACATCACTAATCTCTCTATAACCGCAGGAAAATTATGTCCAAACAATGCTGATTGATTGATGGCACACAAGTATGCGCACAGTCTTAAACACTTTACTAGCAATTATCCTGAGATGTGACTTCAAAGGCAGCATGCAAGGAAAACACTGCTTTGAATTTCTTCCCGCTTTGAACACTGGGTTGGGGTTTGGTTTAGGGTTAATAAAATATACATTCATGTTGACTGTATTACATCCTTAACAGCTAAAATTCTTCATTTTACTTCATTTCAAAGCATTTCGCTTTACCAATACTTCCAACTTTGGCCACTGGGGGGCAGTTTTTAAAATTTCGTTAAACACAGACCGATTTTAGCAGCAGAAATTTTAACCTACTTTGGGCGAATAACCTGTGTGATCAGTCTCAACTTTGACACCCTACTAAGGGGAGGAACACTAACTTTTCACAATCCAATCAATTGCTGAGGTACAAAATCAAGTCCCACCCCCCATTTTTTTCTTGTTGTGTATCCTGTTTCAATCAGAAACACATCACATTATGGGTTATGAATTCAATTTCAAAACCCAGCTTTTCCTTTCCCACTTAAACCAATACCCTGCTTAAATTAAATTTAAGGCTTCGTGCACACGCCTGGTAAAGATAATAAATGTGTTCAGCAGAAGGAAAACTAGATGAGCTGCGAGCCTGTATGAAAAACTCATTTGCCAATTTGAGAGCTGATCGGATTGTGTTTCTCTCAGCCTGGATCAGCTGTAGCTACTTGGAGCAGTATGGCGATGAGGACCGCAGATCTGGCTCCAGAGCCCGTAGTAGACTTTGTAAATATGGTCTGTAGTCTCTTGGTAGCAGTTATTCAGAATGACAGATGGTGACACTCACAACTCCCTCAGTCTCTCTGTTGTATGATTGTCCATCGAGTCGGGTTCTCTTTCTCTCTCTCTCTCTCTCTCTGGATGTTTGCAATAATTAATCAGACTAAATGTCAATGCCCACTGGCGAGAAAGTGTGTGATTACAGACACCATCATTTAGCGGGTCAAGATTTCGATAAGGGCAATTAGACAACAAGCTGTTGGAGAAAAATCAATGACTCACAGCCACGGTCAGGCTCAAAAGCGAGCCGAGAGAGCTTCAGACCACCCCTGTGCAGAAGCTAGCGGGGTTAAGCCACAAGAGACTTAACGCCAAACACATAGCAATGACTCTTGTGCCTCCCACAGCTTCATATTGCAAGAAAACGCTGATGCGATAAATTGCATTCCTCATTCAGAACGTTAAAGGTGACGTGAGTGATTTCTACACCATTGAACAAAATTGCAAAACAAAAATTTTTTTCCCCAAACACTTCTAAAGCCCATCTTGGCATTGTGCGACGGGTTTCACTGATAAGGTTTTGGAACTATTGGTTATCAGCCAGCTCTGGTTGGTTTGACAAGGCATGATGCCTATTCAGCTGGAGTTGCGCTGATTGCCCCCTGCTGCCATAAATTTGCAAATACATCAAGGTAGTACATTAAGCTTGAATTGCTCCGATGGTAGGAACGTTCCTTATTACGGAATTTATGTACTGGTCAGAGGCATGATTAATTGTTGTTATTTACAATTTTTAACATGTAAAATTAGTGTGATTAATTATATGAAAAATGATGCGTTAAAAAATGTATGCAGTTAAATCGACAGCCCAAATTGTAATACATTGCAAATTATTGTAAGGGTGCATGTTTTGTTTCCCTTATGTGTTCAAGTGTAAAATCAGAGTGTATGGTGAAGTTAAAAGTCCTATGTTATAGACCAAATGTTTATTTTGTTTTATGTTATTATTATGATTTTCATGGCACAATAAACTGCATCTGTGATATTACTTGTATTTAACTCTTGTGGCCTCTATGTCTGTGCCTGTCACGGTAAGGAAAGACTAAGAAAATGTTTTACCATTCACTAAATCGATTTTAAAAACTATCTGCAGATCAATCGGTTATAGGCCATTTCCACCAATTTAGTTATCTGCACTGCAAAATCAAAATCAACTATAGATCAACCTCTACTAAACATAGTTAAAAGCCTCGTTTTTGGTGGAAAGTTCTTGTTTTTGAATGCAAAAAGCGCTAAGTGAAGCTGATCAATATATTCACTTGGCTGACATATTTATTTCTGAGCCCCAGCATTTCAGACACCGGTATAATCAATTCAACAGCATGCGATTCAGAAGAGATAGCCGACACCAGAGTCATGCGTGTAATAAATGTTGGGTCAGTACAACAGAGATCTAAATGCGTTTAGCGAATACTCCTCATCTCTTCATCTCTGCAGTCTCGAAACTTAAGGCCACGCTTTATAAAAGCCAAGCTTAACCACTGATATTACGGTTTCATCAAATTGGACCTCTGCTATTGAAAAGCGGCTCTTGAATTCACAAAACAATAAAGTTCAGGAAAAGATTATAGCAGCGACATTAAAGTGGATTTGATTAAATGTAGTCAGTGTCTTTGGTTCATTGCCATAATCCTGTTAAAATGAAGCTGAAAGTCGCCTTCTGTTACAACATATGAATGCAGATTTTTCACTTCACTTCACACACACACACACACACACACACACACACGCACACACATGTTGGTCTACCTATCATTATGAGGACTTTCCATAGACATAATGACTTTTATATTGTACAAACTATAGATTATATCCTCTAAACCTAACACAACCCCTAAACCTAACCCTCACAGAAAACCTTCTGCATTTTTACATTTTCAATAAAACATTGTTTAGTATGATTTTTAAGCGATTTGAATTATGGGGACACTAGAAATGTCCTCATAAATCACATTTATAGCATAATAACCTTGTAATTACCAGTTTGTAACTTACAAAATTGTCCTCGTAAATCACAAAAACACGCGCACACGCACACACATACATCACGCGCACACGCACACATATACATCACACACACACACGCACGCACACACATACATCACACACACACGCACACACATACATCACACACACACACACACGCACACACATACATCACACACACACACACACACACACACACACACGCACGCACACACACATACATCACACACACACACACACACGCACACACATACAACACACACACACACACGCACGCACACACATACATCACACACACACACACACGGACACACACATACATCACACACACACACACACACACACACACGCACTCACACGCACGCACACACATACATCACACACACACACACACGCACACACATACATCACACACACACACGCACGCACACACATACATACACACACACACACACACACACACACACACACACACACACACACACACACACAGCATAATGTTGATTACCACAAAAAATATTTAAACTTGTCCCTTGTTTATTTAAAATACAGTGAGGCACTTAAAATGGAAGTGATTGGGGCCAATGCATAAACATTAAAATACTAAATGTTTCAAAAGTATAGCCAAAAGACAGAAACATTGTATGTTACAGTTTTTTACGATTGCTTACACACTAAAATTTAAAACATTACACACAGTGATTTGCAAAACACTAAACACACTTGTATACATCAGACACAGAAGTATATCATGATGTCACTTCCTTGCAATTCCAAAGTACTGACTGTCAAATTACCACACCTATGAGCCAATCTGTTAAACACAGCCATCAGGTGCACAAACACATGATTGCTAAATTGTAGACACACCAATCAGGTTTAAGCACTATAAAAATGCAGCAGGTAGGCTCACCTGCCTTCAACCAAAATGGAAGGAGTCAGAAGAAGAGTGAGGGTGAGCGGAGGAGTACACAGAAGAGGAGAAGGAGGTAGAGGAAGAGGCAGAGGCCGAGCCAGAGGTCGAGGAAGACCTGAAGCAGGAGGAGAACGTGCACAAAGAAGAAGAGGACCAAACTTATCAAATGACATTCGTGCAACACTAGTGGACCATGTTGTGAACCACGGATTGACGCTGAGGGAGGCTGGACTGAGAGTTCAGCCAAATCTTAGCAGATATACAGTGGCATCTGTCATAAGGACTTTTCGACAGGAAAACAGGTAAAAGATCTGTCTACAGTTACAGTAATCAGCCGCTTATTGTATGCACCATATCAGCACTTGTGATACCCCTTCCTGTGACATTGTACAGTAAGTTACATGTATTATTCTATACATAGGATTGGGGGTCGGGAACGACAAGGAGGAAGGGGCCCATTTTCACGTAAGAACAAGAGAGAGATATAATAAACATGGTTTTGGCCAATAATGCTACAGCAGGTATGAAATGCACCAGATGCAATACACGGTCATCTGGGACAATGTGTCATTCCACCGCTCCGCTTTGGTCCAGAACTGGTTTCAACACTATCCACAGTTGACCGTGCTATACCTTCCACCATACTCTCCGTTTCTAAACCCTATCGAAGAGTTTTTCTCTGCATGGCGGTGGAAGGTTTACGATCTCCAGCCCCAGGCTCAGGTACCCCTCATTCAGGCCATGGAGGACGCCTGTGACCAAGTCGACGCCGCAGCAGAAGGATGGATTCGACGGTTCTTCCTGCGTTGTCTTGCTAATGACGATATTGCTTGTGATGTTGATGAAATTCTCTGGCCAGATCCAGCTAGGCGAAGAGATAATGTATAGTATGTTTACTGTAGTATTGTCTGTACAATATTGTCAGTTTTTTCAGATTATTTTTTATGTTTGTTGTTGTTATTTACTGTAATTGTAACCTGTACTGGATACAGTATTTTACGTTTGTCTGTTGTTTGAGCTAATAGTGTTATGCACACTACTGTAGTAGCATGAAAACTGGGACATGTTTTGTTGTGATTCTCCATGTTGACTGATTTGGGTATATGGAGAGAAATAAATGATATTTTCCTCAGTCTGCAGCATTGGTCTTGTGTAGTATTTGTATAGTTGTACTTCATTTACAGTACTCTAATCACTGACAATTAGACTTGCTAAAAGTGTTTTAGGTTAGCAACAGCAGTGTGTAACTGGTTCAAAAAGATTGAAGTCATATGAAATGTGTGTGTTTCGTATGGTAACAAAATATTCTTTTTATGAAGTAGTGTATAGTTTTGACAAAAGTGTTCCATTTTGCAAATGATCTGAAGTGTTGTGCTACTTTGGTGTAGGGTTGTGCTAATTGGGGCCCTGTTTTCAAAATTGTGCTTAAACAATTGAGAAAAAACTGTAACACAATAGTAGTGTGATAAAATTAGCGATTTATCAGCATTACAGCCATAGGCGTAATTTATGGGTGGGATAGGGGGACAGGTGGGATATTGCCCTAACACTTTTTGAAATACACTTTCATCAGGTAAGTGACTAATGCAGAAGAAACATCTTCAGTTATTAGTAACATCGAATAGCAGTGGGCGGGGCTATACTCTCAATGCTGTTGAGCAACTAGCGTTCCTTTTTAAGTTAAATTGCAATATAAAATACAAAATGAGCATCACATCACTGACCCATATTAGAGCGGATTAGAATAAACTGTCTCTCTTGTTAATACTGATCCATTTATTTATCCACTGACTAAAACAATCCCAGTAGGCCTACTGACAGTGTTAAATGTATGGTTCAAGTTATCATATTAATATTCATTAGAGAGCTTGAAATGGTCATCAAGAATAAATATTTTTTGGCATGATCTGCAAATAACCTAATTATTATTCATGAGTTTCACAACTTCGTAACCATAAACTTATGTTTATGAAATGGCCTCATTCACTTCCATTGTAAGTGCCATCCTGTTACCACCATTGTTGCTTTTTGCAATTAACAAGGGACGATGTATAGGGGTCTAAATAATTTTTTGTATTACACAACATTGTGCCACAAATGCTGTAGGCTTGCATTGAACCCAGAATATTTTTTGAAGACTTGTTTGCATTTTAAAATTATTTTCACAGTCGCATGACTGATAAATTATGCACATCCCCCAATTCTCATTACCATAATCTAAATAATTAAACCTGATTACTGTAATGTGACAGAAAAGAAAATATGAAAAGAAATTATATATTGTAAACAATTATAATTAATTAACAGATATTCCTTCTGCTCACGTTTCTTAAATAAGGCCCAGTGTTTTGTCTGCGTTTAAAGTTCAAGTTAATTACATCCTAACATGAGCGATGTCAGCACAAATACTGTATGTTCTCCTGATTTCAGCATGGTAACAGCATACGTTGCCGAGCAGGTGTGTATGTAAAGGTCAACTGATAAATTGGATAATGGGTTTTCATTTGAATGTACACACACTAAAAGGACTGAGCCAGAGAGTGTGTCTACATGTGTCAATCAATGTGCATCATCCTTTCATCCCTGTTGCTGGGATGATGTCGGCCCATTAGCGCGTTTTTCTCCATCCAGTTTGAGGAATTTTCCCAGCATGTTTCTGAGAATGATGGGACCTCAGCAGGTGCTCTTGTACCAGTAAACTACACTCAATGAGGAGAGAGAGAGAGAGAGAGAGAGAGAGAGAGGAGAGAGAGAGAGAGAGAGAGAGAGAGAGAGAGAGACTGTTACTGGGGGAGGACAGTTGCATCTGTTAAAGCAAAACTCATATTTCAAATACACACCCCCTCAGGAACACACCCCCTTTACTATGGTCTGTGTAGGTGAATACAGTTGAATATTTTTTAATGTGCATGCTGATGACAACGTTTCTTTATTTTATCTTGCTTAATGTATAATGTTGATTTAATTCTGTTAAATGTTTTTATTTTTTTTACCCTACTGATGCTTTGGAAACATTGTGTGTGAAAATGTGTGACAGTTATGCATCTGTTGCTGTAAAACTCATAATTGCAATATTCATTCTTATAAACCAATTACTACTTTAATCATCATATTTACAAATTTGTGTATATGAATACAGTAGACTATTTTTTATGTAAATTAATTTAATATAATTGATTACAATTAACAATGAGATAGTATTCGTTAACATTGGCAACTACATAAGATTACATGAACTAATAATGAGCAATAATTTTACTGCCCTTATTAATCTCAGTTAATGTTAATTTATTAAATTACAATTGTTAATTGTTAGTTCATAATGCTGTAAAGTCACTGTTCACCCACAAATAAAATTCTCTCATCATTTGCTCACCCTCATGCCATCCCAGATGTGTGTGACTTTCTGTTCCAGGAGAACACACAGATGTAACAATTATATAAATTCTCCTCCCTGCCCAGTAGATGGTGGTATACCAGAAAAATGCAAATCACCAAAAACAAAAGAAGAATTTGAAAGAAAATGTGGAGATTTATAGTAAAAAATGACTTAAATGTTGATCTGTTTCTCCCCAACACCTTTCATATCACTTCAGAAGACATGGATGTAAACACTGGAGTTGTATGGATTACTTCTGTGCTTTCTTTACGTGCGTTTGGAGCTTCAAAGTTTTGTTCACCATTCATTTGCATTGTATGGACCTACAAAGCTGAAATATTCTTCTAAAAATCTTCAAAGAAAGTAAAACACATCTGAGACGGGACGGCATACAGGTGAGTAAATGCTGAGAGACATTTTATTTTTTGATGAACTATCCCTTAACTAGTGTTTACATTTACAACTTTTCATTAAAAATTGTATTAGCAGCTTATATGTTGAAATTGACTTTAAACAAGATTAATAGGGGCAGTAACGTTTTCATACATTGTTAGTTTGTTAACTAATTAAGTTAACTAATGTTAATGAACATTGTAAAGTGTTACAATTTAATTGAGTTCTATTTGTAAACTTGAACAAACTTCAACAAACAATGAACAACAATATTTTATATTGAGCAAATGTTTATATCTGGGTTAATGTTAATTTATGGAAATACAATTGTTCATTATATGTTTTTGTTAATTTATACTGCATTAACTAATGATAAAATATACAGCTTTTAATAAATAAAAAAATGCATTAGCCTATTTGATGAATAACATGTTTTTATTCATTAACTAGCCATTACCATTACAAAAATCATGCCAATAAAGCAATCTGAAAAATTGGAATTAAAATGTTTCATTTGAGAGAGAGGAATGGAGAGAGAAAGTGAGAGAGGTCAGTCAAAGAGGATGATTGTAACATTACAACAAGCACACACACTTACTCGGCTATCCTTATGAGGACTCTCCATAGACATAATGATTTTTATACTGTACGAACTAAAGCTTCTATCCCCTAACCCTAACCTTAAACCTAACACTCATAGAAAACTTTCTGCATATTTTAGTATGTTTTTAAGTGATTTGAATTATGGGGACACTAGAAATGTCCTTATAAACCACATTTATAGCATAATACCCTTGTAATTATCAGTTTGTAACATACAAAAAATGTCCTTGTAAACCACCCACACACACACACACACACACACACACACACACACACACACACACACACACACACACACACACACAAACACACACATAACACACAAACAAACACGACACACAAAACACACATACACACAAAACACACACAAACACAACACACATGCACACACACAGATGTTGAAGATGAGTGACAGGTGTAAATATGGGAGGAGTAGCACATGAGGTCAGCAAAATCTCTCTGCCATCATTTCTGATCACTTACCCACACATCCTCTCAGCACGTGTCTTTTATTCGGCTAATATTTGCTCGTTCTGAGATTAGAGTATTGTGCCCGCTTTGCTGATTAGCAGAAGTGTTCCGTCCAATAGAAAGGGTACGTTTGTGTACTTTTGTTCTTAGGATTGCTTCACCTAAAAAACATTTTCACTTTTATTGCTCAACAGTTAATTGAACACACATTGACCTTTGCATCTCTTAAAATGTATTCAGACTACAATAGGCTTTTAAGGAAAATGTAAAATCAATTATGATGCACAAAACAATAAAACATACAATATTAAGTCATTAGCGGTGTCCCAAATGAAGCACTAACCATGATTAATTTACAATATATAGTATGCACTCAGCCGTGTAGCGTATGAACTTTAAAAGCACAGTATCATACCAAATGTAATATTACAGTAAATGTTAAAAGGACGCATTCGCTGTTTAACAGCTGATGGAAGTGATGTTTCAAATGCACAAGATTCATTGCCACTAGCTTTAGCCAACCTCAGTTCAACACTTGTATCTCATATAATGCACTGTGTGTAGTGATGGTAATCAACTTACATCTGTAAGGTGCTGCCTTCACTTAAGTTATTATTGATATATCCCTATTATTGCTACTACTACATTGAATATTACACTTTACTATACAGAAGTAATATATTTCTGTTGCAGTTTATCAGTTTCACGTGTCTAGTTAAATGGAGCTTTTATTTTGGCGATTAATGACTTCAAAGACATTTGTTGGGCTAATGTGCTTATTAAACCTCTAATCGATTTAATTATAAATATATAGTCTGCATGTGTACTTCATAGGGAATAAAGTGCCCTGCTCTTTGTCGTTTGATATCAATGAAGCGGTTAGTGTTTAAAGTCGCCATGAAATGGAAGTTATGACCAACATTATTACTGTATTGTGACGTATTTCCGAGTGAAACGGCTTTTAATGTAAGGTGGGGACTTTGGCATTAGGACAAGGCTGGAGCATTTGTGCAAATACAGATGAATGTGAAACAAGCGACTAGAAGCTAATTTGTCCACATTTGAATCACAATACACTAAGCATAAAGAATAAAGAACACTTACTCGAGCGGTATATTCAAGAAACCTCTGTCTGCAAAGAAATAAATAAACCAGCAAGCTTCCTTTCGTCCTGCTTCGGCATCAGCTTGTCTTATTTAGAAGACATCATCCCTATGTGCTATTCCATATGAAGACAATTACCCTCAACTGTGAGAGCTTCAGAAGGCTGAAAGGTGATAATGGTATGTCAAAACAAATTTTAAGCGATTCTTATAGGAAAATCTGTTTGGAATTGACCCTAAAGCATGGCTTGTGCTCCTGTCGAAGTACCCTGCGAAGGCATGATCAGCACCAGTTAGAACACAGCCAGACATACTAGGGGGAGGGAGTGTTCTCATTCTAGAAAGCATTTGATTGGACAAAGTTTCGTAATGACTGTGCCTCGGTGTGTCAAGCCGGAAGAGAGCGACTGCTGATTTTAAATGCTTATATCTTCTGAAAAAGAATTTTGCCAGCATTTGGAAGTACACAAATATAGACTAAAAGCTGCAAAACTTTAATTTTGATTTCACAGGGACTTAAGGCAGCGGCTTCTCACATGTTTGGGACCCACCCATTGCTTTCACCAACAAATATTGTAAATTGTATACATCTGTGAAAAAACGGTGAAAACTTGCCCTGACCTGACATTGTCATGAGAACATAGTTCAAGCTTTTGGTTAAGATCTACATTCATTACATACATACAGGGCTGGACTGGTAATTTGGCACACCAGGCATTTTCCCGGTGGGCTGACGCACTTTGGGGCCGATCAGGGGCGGACTGGCCATCGGGAGAACCGAGCGGGCCGGTGGGTCGGCTGCAAAACAGGCTGCAATAAGCTAAAATGAGCCGCTGCGTTATGCAGAACGGACCACAAAACAGCGCCGCTCTATGCAGGAAAGGATGCCCCCCCCCCCCAACTTTTGGGCCAGTTGCTATGTAAAATCCCAGGCCGATTTCTCTTCTGAGTCCAGCCCTGCATACATAGTACTCTTGGCTGAATACTAGTGTGGTTTTACTGCGTTCATTTGTTTATCTAACAGCTATTACATGATATTGAAATGTTTGATGACAGAATCACAAAAATTATTCTAATTTCAGAGGGTTTTGAACAAGGTATTTTAAACCAACATACGAAACTGCTAGAGAAAGCCGATTTAATTGGACTTTGTTTTGATTTAAAAACATATAAATATGGAGCTAAAGCCCTTCCGTGTGGGACAACCAGCCCAAAAGACGTACATACATACATAAGAAATTTGTTTAGATTTTCCCACAAATCAATGTATCTTTATAAATGACAGCAGAAAGTATGTCTCTAAACATCGCTTTAAAACGCTAAAGACTGAAAATCAACAATAATTGTTTTACCGGAACCTTGGTAATCCAAGCAGGTAAAGATGTAGGTCACCCTCTATTGTCTAAAATATGTATTGTATATGAGGAGAGCTAACTTGACAATGCTTTACATTTACTAAAGTTTTGGAACTATTTCCTCTAAACATCAGGCAAATGCCATAATATTTGGTCTGCAAAAATCTGAACGCAAATTCTCAGGAACCTGTGCCATATTGGACTTATCTGTGTCCCTATCACTTAGACAGGATACTGAACTTATTCACTTTATGTAAGACATTAATCTTAGTTTAGTGTGTAGCTTTGTTATGTTTGTTTTTCTGAACATGCTACCTACATTTTGCTATTATTGAAATTAAAATATCATGCTTTCACTGTCTATGTTGTTTTCTTTTTATAATACGCATCATCATTTTCTGAATAAATAATTTGATCATATTTTCTATTACCTACCAGTAATCACACAAATGGCGTGCACCATAATAGCTTATGGACAGTTACACAATAATAATCTTTACTAAGAAATGACACATAGCAAATGGCATTTATTCCTCTGAAATTTAACAGACATTTTGTTGTAGCTCAGTTATAGTCATGCAAGTAAACATACTGAGTGACGTTTACTGCAGGTTACATCTTTACACCAGTAGGTGGTGACTAATGAGCATATCTTACGGTATGTTGTGAAGTCATTGAGATTTAAGATGACGTTTTGATATTTGATGAATATAAAACAGAATTGTAATGTCTCTTTGGCGTAGGCCCCGTCTGGCGGTCCGAAGTATTTGTACTCTGAACCGTCATATCCTGCTGGAGATAGGAGGCAGGGGTGAGGAGCCTACCCCCGTGCAGGACGGGACTTAACTGGTGGTGGTGGGGTGGTGGAGGTTGCCATGTTAGCACACTGAAACAGCAATGTGATGGATTGTGAGCAGACTTATAAAGCAATGGCTTACATGTGATTGGCTGGGAATTACCCAGCTAATGGTGCGATGATGTACAGTTGCTAGTCTTCCCGCTAGAACTAGCTTACATTGATTCACTCAAGTATCATAGTATCACATTTGTAGTGTCAAAATAATTTTTACGTGGCTCATCATACATGTCGCACCAATTTCCTGGTGAGGTAAACACTAGAGGCGCTACAACAACAATTGCTTTTATTGAATTTCAGTAAAAGTCAGTTCATAAACACTTTTTGCACTGTTCCTCACACGATGCTGCCGACACGTAAGACGAAAGTGTCCTGAAAGCACCACAAAATGACGTGGTTGCTTCAGCAATTGTGGTTTTCATCTTACATTTGCTTTTATGACACTGTTGGTTAGGTTTATGCATGGGGAGTAAGGTTTTATTGAGTTAAAACTGTATAGAGCATTATCCTTAAAAACTTCATCTGTTTGGGAGAACATGTAACCCGCTTTTAGCACTACACAGTGGACATTTCAGCTCGGAAGTGGCGCAATATGTGTAATGAACCACGTAATGCCATTTAAAAAAAAGTTCAGGCTGGATTCATTAAACAAAGAGTCGTTCACAACTGAAACAATTGATTTGTTCACTTAAATGAGTCTTTCAATAACACAGATTCCAAGATTTGCAAAATTACTCTCTCACAAGGTCACAGTGTAATCCACTTTTTCCATATGTTAAACATTGCCATTATTTATGTTACAGGGTCTCTATCACTACACTGAATGAAAAATTAAACATCGCTGCCAGACAATGTACACAATGTGCATATGTGTGGGATTTTCCCACAGCTAATGTAAACAGTCTTTACACTGGCTCTTCTCTGCATGTTTACAGTCTCAGCAGTAATGAAGTAATGAAGACTGAATGTGTGCAGAACTCTGAGTCTGAACTGGTTAGCTTGAGCTTGATTTAGATGAGCTTAATCATCAGGCAAACTGCCTTACAAAAATCGAGAATTCATGGCAAATTTACCGCAAACTTGCAGCAAATTTGCCAGTGATTAGTTTTATGAGCTTTGTGACAAACTTCTGGCAAACATTTGTGATAATGACCAGCTAACTGTACATTATCCCTTACGTATAGTAAACAACCATCAGAATATTGCTATTTTACAGTGTAGGGATATTCCATATGTCCAAATGTCCACACTTCTAATTTTCATTTAAAAGCAGATATTACATGAAATGTCTCTGAATCCAATTAATAAAAAAAGAGATCATGCAGACATATTAAAGTTTTTCAACCCTTGTAATTGGTGTTATGGGGCCTGTTGTCTTGCCTCCATCAATCTAGCAATTACTTGTTGTAACATGGAAAATGCCATGAGAAGATTTTCCTTTTGATAATTGGATTATAATATCCAATCAGAGGAACTATTTATTCCAGTGAATATGTCTCAGGGTTGGTTTTGTTTATTTTGGAAAGTCAATTTCTGTAAAATAAGCACAAAAAAAAAAAAAAAAAAAAAACATTGACCCAATAGCAGTGGCATGTTACATGATATAGGACAAGTTGTCACTATGGGAACCTATTGTATATATTGACACTGATTTGAGAGTAATACTTTTAATTGTAAAGTAATATTTTTTTTTAAATAGCATACTATCTAAAGAGAATCATATATAATTAATATAAACATATATAATATTTATATTTATATTTATAAAATGTATTACATGGTATTAATGGCTTTTCAGCAAACTTTTACGTAATCATTCAAACAAAAGGATATAACACAAAATAATTAAGAAAAAGCCCATATGGAAAAAAGATTGTGTACAAAAATGATGACATGTTGTGACAACTAGCTCTGCTCTCCTCTCCCCTGTATTAAATGCAATTCAAAATCTGAAGGCAAGTTTATCTGTTACACTAGAAAGGTATTTGGCAAGGCCACTTAAACTTAAAATGTTAATGTTTTTTAAGGAGGAGAGCAGCACACCTCTCCTCATCAAGCCACATGATTTGAGTTGTCAAAATTATTAAGTTGAGTTATTTTTTTGTGGGGCCCCTTGCAACTGTGGGCTCTTAGAATCGTTGCCACCTTTTACCCCATTAGCTAGGGCCCTGCTTATATTAGTGTAGCAACAGTAAAAGTGCTGCCTCAGTGAGCGCCACTAAAAGTGATGTTTCTTTATCAAACACAAGAGGGCGACATTGAGCTTTATAATTCCACAGAACATGTAACTCCATCAGCACAGGAGTATACTGTCATCAGACTTTAGCACAAAAGAAGGGTGTACCTGTCTTTCACATCAGCCTTATTGTTCCACAGCTTGTGATTTGAATGTAATTTTAACTTTTGTGTGCGAGAGGATGTTTGATCTCCGATCTCCTCCTCAGGGCAGAGGGTGAATAACATTTTGACTGTGTGTGTGTGTGTGTGTATATGTTTGTGTGTCTGGGATCTTGAACTTGGCACTTGTGGCAGTCTGGACTTGGCATGAAAATGCTTGCAAGTTTATGTTAGCTGGTCAGCAAACCAGAATGCCACAATCCACAAATAACCACAGGAGACAGACCTGAACATTCATCCATACCTCCACCTCTGGCTGACCTGCTTCAGTTTCTAGAGACTTGCAATTTACCCATCACAATCCTGGCTAACATTAGCCGTGCATATGCAAAACAGGGCTCTGAAAACTAGGATATTGCTAAATTTCTAAGTTCAATCCATCTCCTGGCAGTCAAAGCAAGGAAGGGTCATTTAATTATCTTTTGTTATTGAAAAGACAAATATTAGCCCATAATGTGAAGCCCCTGCCCACATTCCAGCTGTCAGTCAAGAGCTTCTGGTTGTTGTTGTGTTATTGTCCTCAAATAGACACATCTCAAAATATTCCAGGCGATATTTTGACAGACAATAACTCAATGCTAACCAGACAGACTTCTGGAGACTGCTACAGGACGCAGTGTTGGATATGTGACCTCAAGTCTACCTGCTAAACTGTGTCGTCTGTGGGAAGGAGGACATGGGCTATTTTTACACAATGACAAATTCGTGAAGGAAATGAGGGGGAGGGCTGGGAATGGACATTGAAGCCTGTGAACCCCTCTGAGACTATGGGAAAGAAAAAAGAAAAAGAGACGATAATGAGATTGTTAAAGTTGATGCTTAAATGAAAAGTAAATGAGAACTTTATTAAGGCAAGAAACACAGTCTATGCAATTATGTAAATGCAAACCCTTTACTCTACTCACGGCTGAAACATACTCAATGCACTGATTAAATGCAGACGCTTATAGCTAAGCAAGCTCTGTTTTAAGCATTGTTGAGTTGAACTTTGCCACAAGGGTCGCTGTAGAAGACAAGTCAATTAATGTCATAGCGGAGCAACAGTTTTAAGAGAATAATACCAAAGTTTGGGCTGTTTAGCCCAAGCCGGAACACTTGTCTTAAAATTAATGGGAGAAATTGGAACGCCCAATATGCGGTTGTAGAAAAGGAAGTCCCACCTTAATACAGACATCGCTTGTCAGTCAACTCGAGAACGTGTATGCGGCATGAGCTGAAACAGCCTGAAAAATAACGCTTTTTAGCATGATCTGTGCTAAAGAAGCACAGTGTATGCTGATATTGCTGTCAGATTCATCTGCTGATTTGAAATATGTTCTTTGATCGTAACCTTGACCAACCGTTTTTGGAGGTTTCAATCTTTTCCCATTCGAGTAGATAGGAGCTGTACTTTTATGCCGCTTGTAACCATGGAAAATAGTTGTGTTGGAGCATTCCAAAAATGGCCATCAAATGGACTGACTTGCCTTGAGGGACTTTGATATTACTGAGCAAGTTATTCAGTCAGTCAATATATTTATAGCAAATTACCAGAACAATATAATACATACAGTTTAACAGTACAGATGTTTGTAGGTAACTCTATTGCCCCCTTGAGTAGTGAGGTTTGTTATTGCCACAGTAATGCAAGAATGCACATTAAGGATTGTGGCAGGGTGAGCAGGAGACAGACAAAGAGGGTGTAGAGTCAGGCCTCGGAGAGGCATTTATTTAAAATAATAAACCATAGAAAATGTGGTAAAAGGGAGAGAAAGTGTCCATGTGGGAATTAATGTCCAAAATAAACAGGGGGTGTCCGCATGTTGTGATGGGGCTATATGAATGTTGGGGAGTGATTACGTGGTGGCACACTTACTTCCCTCCTGGTCAGGAACATGAGAGGTGGTTGCTTCCTCTCAGTGGCAAAGCTTCCCTGGGGCCTCAGAATGTGAGAGGCATGTGGCCCAGCATCCTGGCCTGTCAGCTTCAGTTCTCTGCGACTTGTTCACACTGAGGTTTCATGGACAAGGATGGCACCATATCTTACTCGTGGCGAAATCCTGTGTGGTGACGTCTTCATTTCAGGCAAAATACGGGCATTTTTAACAGGACTGAAGAAGAAGACAGTTTACTAATTCCTGCTAAGGCCAGAAACATACTTTATGCAAATATGTGTATGCAGACATGAATGCTGGGCCACTGCATAGCTAGCTTGCGGCCTTGTTTTACTGTAGCGGTAACAAACTGGTACTAAAAGGGGCAATAAAATACCTACAAAAGTAAATAAAACAATATGTGTTATTATTCAGTTAAGTTGTTATTAATATATTGACTTTACTTGCTCAGCAATATTCTCATACTGCACACATATGCACCCTTGAATACATCTATAATTCTACCCCATCATGTCCAAACAAATAAGGTGTGAGCAGAAAGCTAAAGGAGAGAAAAAAGACGAACAATTGAACAACAGAACAAAGGCTTGTTGAGAACCGATAACAATGAGATATATTTTACCCTCTGCCCACTATAGTGGCGGTAACAAACTGGTACTAAAAGGGGTAATAGAGTTACAGTACCTATAAAAGGATGTGTGAATAAACCGTATGTGTTATTATTCAGTTAAGTTCTTATTAATATATTGACTTTACTTGCTCAGCTATATTCTCTTCAAATTGTTGCTCCCCCCATTAATGGACAGACAAATAAATGGATGATTGATTATTGGATGGACAGATGAATAAATGCAAAAATTGATGGAAGGATGGACGGACGGATGGATGGAATTAATTAATTACAAAATGAATTAATTAATGAATGCACAGGTGGCATTTGGGTTGTTGAGTAGATGGAGGGATGGAATGACAGTTTGCTGGACGGACAGCTAAATAAATTAACTACTGAAATAACAAACAAACATACAAATGAATGGATGGAAGGATGAATAGATTGTCCATTAATCCATCTGTCCGACGGTCAGATGGACAGACAGACAAACATATTAATTCATA